>NC_056726.1:397811865-398039365 GCF_019279795.1 Protopterus annectens
AACAAGTGGACTCAATGAAGTGGATTCAAAGTAGTGAAACTTCGAACATATTGTCGGATCCCAAATAGTTACATAGGTAACTGGCTGTGTAGAAAAGTGAATTACACTGCCCATGACAGTATGCTGCATACCAGTTCCATATACAAATAGTTACACAGATAACTGGCTGTGTAGAAAAGTGAATTACGCTGCCCACGATAGTATGCTACATACCAGTTCCATATGTAAATATTTACATAGCTAACTGACTGTGTAGAAAACTGAATGACACTGCTCGTGGCAGTATGCTACATACCACTTCCATATGTAAATAGTTACATAGCTAACTGGCTGTGTAGAAAAGTGAATTACGGTGCATACCAGTTCCAAATGTAAATAGTTACATAGACAACTGGCTGTGCAGAAAAGTGAATTACACTGCCCATGACAGTATGCTGCATACCAGCTCTATATATAAATAGTTACATAAATAACTGGCTGTGTAGAAAAGTGAATTACGCTGCCCATGACAGTATGCAACATACCAGCTCTATATATAAATAGTTACATAAATAACTGGCTGTGTAGAAAAGTGAATTACGCTGCCCATAACAGTATGCAACATACCAGCTCTATATATAAATAGTTACATAAATAACTGGCTGTGTAGAAAAGTGAATTACGCTGCCCATGACAGTATGCAACATACCAGCTCTATATATAAATAGTTACATAAATAACTGGCTGTGTAGAAATGTGAATTAAGCTGCCCATGACAGCATGCTGCATACCAGTTCCGCATGTAAATAGTTAGATATATAACTGGCTTTGTAGAAAAGTGAATTATGCTGCCCATGACAGTATGCTGCATACCAGTTCCATATACAAATAGTTACATAGATAACTGGCTGTGTAGAAACGTGAATTACACTGCCCATGACAGTATGCTGCATACCAGTTCCATATGTAAATAGTTACATTGATAACTGGCTGTGTAGAAAAGTGAATTACGCTTCCCATGACAGTATGCTACATACCAGTTCCATATGTAAATAGTTACATTGATAACTGGCTGTGTAGAAAAGTGAATTACGCAGCCCATGACAGTATGCTGCATACCAGTTCCATATGTAAATAGTTACATAGATAACTGGCTGTGTAGAAAAGTGAATTACGCTGCCCAAGACAGTATGCTGCATACCAGTTCCATATACAAATAGTTACATAGATAACTGGCTGTTTAGAAAAGTGAATTACGCTGCACATAACAGTATACTACATACCAGTTCCATATACAAATAGTTACATTGAAAACTGGCTGTGTAGAAAAGTGAATTACGCTGCCCAAGACAGTATGCTGCATACCAGTTCCATATGTAAATAGTTACATAGATAACTGGCTGTGTAGAAAAGTGAATTATGCAGCCCATGACAGTATGCTGCATACCAGTTCCATATGTATATAGTTACACAGATAAATGGCTGTGTAGAAAAGTGAATTACGCTACACATGACAGTATACTACATACCAGTTCCATATGTAAATAGTTACATAGGTAACTGGCTGTGTAGAAAAGTGGATTGTGCCACCCATGACAGTATGCTGCATACCAGTTCCATATGTAAATAGTTACATAGCTAACTGGCTGTGTAGAAAAGTGAATTGTGTTCCTCATGACAGTATGCTGCGTACCAGTTTCATATGTAAAGAGTTGGGTCTACTGCTTTACATCGAAAAAACACTTCTTCAAAATAGAGTAGTAGACCTTACACTTCAGCGAAAGTCCACTTAAAAAAAGTGCACTTTTGCTGAAGTCTAGTTCCCCAGGCTACCCAAAAAAAACCCCACTAAAACATGTTTCCGCAAAGGGGCAAGCCCCCCTGGACCTCCCATGTGGGGGTCTATGCCCCAAACACTCCAGCTACTTAAATATACCAACTCTGAGATCCCACTGCAGCAGGAAAAAGAGAATATTCCCATTCTGCGCTGTAGTGTGACTGCCGAAATAAATGCTCGAAATGTCACTGCTTCGAACAAGTGGACTCAATGAAGTGGATTCAAAGTAGGGAAACTTCGAACATATTGTCGGATCCCAAATAGTTACATAGGTAACTGGCTGTGTAGAAAAGTGAATTACACTGCCCATGACAGTATGCTGCATACCAGTTCCATATACAAATAGTTACACAGATAACTGGCTGTGTAGAAAAGTGAATTATGCTGCCCACGATAGTATGCTACATACCAGTTCCATATGTAAATACTTACATAGCTAACTGGCTGTGTAGAAAAGTCAATTACGCTGCCCATGACAGTATGCTGCATACCAGTTCCATATGTAAATATTTACATAGCTAACTGACTGTGTAGAAAACTGAATGACACTGCTCGTGGCAGTATGCTACATACCACTTCCATATGTAAATAGTTACATAGCTAACTGGCTGTGTAGAAAAGTGAATTACGGTGCATACCAGTTCCAAATGTAAATAGTTACATAGACAACTGGCTGTGTAGAAAAGTGAATTAAGCTGCCCATGACAGTATGCTGCATACCAGCTCTATATATAAATAGTTACATAAATAACTGGCTGTGTAGAAATGTGAATTAAGCTGCCCATGACAGCATGCTGCATACCAGTTCCGCATGTAAATAGTTAGATATATAACTGGCTGTGTAGAAAAGTGAATTACGCTGCACATAACAGTATACTACATACCAGTTCCATATACAAATAGTTACATTGATAACGCATACCAGTTCCATATATAAATAGTTACATAGAAAACTGGCTGTGTAGAAAAGTGAATTACACTGCCCATGACAGTATGCTGCATACCAGTTCCATATGTAAATAGTTACATAGATAACTGGCTGCGTAGAAAAATTAAATATGCTGCCCATGACAGTATGCTTCATACCAGTTCCATATGTAAATAGTTACACAGCTAACTGGCTGTGTAGAAACGTGAATTACACTGCCCATGACAGTATGCTGCATACCAGTTCCATATGTAAATAGTTACATAGATAACTGGCTGTGTAGAAAAGTGAATTACGCAGCCCATGACAGTATGCTGCATACCAGTTCCATATGTAAATAGTTACATAGATAACTGGCTGTGTAGAAAAGTGAATTACGCAGCCCATGACAGTAGGCTGCATACCAGTTCCATATGTATATAGTTACACAGATAAATGGCTGTGTAGAAAAGTGAATTACGCTACACATGACAGTATACTACATACCAGTTCCATATGTAAATAGTTACATAGGTAACTGGCTTTGTAGAAAAGTGAATTACGCTGCACATGACAGTATACTACATACCAGTTCCATATGTGAATAGTTACATAGACAACTGGCTGTGTAGAAAAGTGAATAACGCTGCCCATGATAGTATGCTACATACCAGTTCCTTATGTAAATAGCTACATAGATAACTGGCTGTGTAGAAAAGAGAATTACACTGCCCATGACAGTATGCTACATACCAGTTCCATATACAAATAGTTACATTGAAAACTGGCTGTGTTGAAAAGTGAATTACGCTGCCCATAACAGTATGCTGCATACCAGTTCCATATGTAAATAGTTACATAGATAACTGGCTGTGTAGAAAAGTGAATTACGCTGCCTGTGACAGTATGCTACATACCAGTTCCATATGTAAATAGTTGCATAGGTAACTGGCTGTGTAGAAAAGTGAATTACACTGCCCATGACAGTATGATGCATACCTGCTCCATATGTAAATAGTTACACAGATAAATGGCTGTGTAGAAAAGTGAATTACACTGTCCATGACAGTATGCTGCATACCAATTCCATATGTAAATAGTTACACAGATAACTGGCTGTGTAGAAAAGTGAATTACGCTGCACATGGCAGTATACTACATACCAGTTCCATATGTAAATAGTTACATAGGTAACTGGCTGTGTAGAAAAGTGAATTATGCTGCCCATGACAGTGTGATGCATACCAGTTCCATATGTAAATAATTACACAGATAAATGGCTCTGTAGAAAAGTGAATTATGCTGCCCATGACAGTATGCTGCATAGCAGTTCCATATGTAAATAGTTACATAGGTAACTGGCTGTGTAGAAAAGTGAATTATGATGCCCATGACAGTATGCTGCATAGCAGTTCCATATACAAATAGTAACATAGCTAACTGGCTGTGTAGAAAAGTGAATTACGCTGCCCATGACAGTAGGCTACATACCAGTTCCATATGTAAATAGTTAAATAGATAACTGGCTCTGTAGAAAAGTGAATTACGCTGCCCATGACAGTATGCTGCATACCAGTTCCAAATGTAAATAGCTACATAGATAACTGGCTGTGTAGAAAAGTGAATTACGCTGCCCATGACAGTATGCTACATACCAGTTCCATATGTAAATAGTTACATAGCTAACTGGCAGTGTAGAAAACTGAGTTACACTGCCCATTACAGTATGCTGTATACCATCTCCATATGTAAATAATTACATAGCTAACTGTCTGTGTATAAAAGTGAATTACGCAGCCCATGACAGTATGCTACATACCAGTTCCATATGTATATAGTTCCATAGATAACTGGCTGTGTAGAAAAGTGAATTACGCTGCCCATGGCAGTATGCTACATACCAGTTCCATATGTAAATAGTTACATAGGTAACTGGCTGTCTAGAAAAGTGAATTACACTGCCCATGACAGTATGATGCATACCAGCTCCATATGTAAATAGTTACACAGATAAATGGCTGTGTAGAAAAGTGAATTACGCAGCACATGACAGTATACTACATACCAGTTTCATATGTATATAGTTACATAGGTAACTGGCTGTGTAGAAAAGTGAATTACATTGCCCATGACAGTATGCTGCATACCAGTTTCTTTTATAAATAGTTACATAAATAACTGGCTGTGTAGAAAAGTGAATTACGCTGCCCATGGCAGTATGCAACATACCAGTCCCATATGTAAATAGTTACATAGCTACCTGGCTGTGTAGAAAAGTCAATTACACTGCCGATGACAATATGCTGCATACCAGTTTCATATGTAAATAGTTCCATAGCTAACTGTCTGTGTAGAAAAGTGAATTACGCTGCCAATGACAGTATGCTACATACCAGTTCCATATACAAATAGTAACATAGCTAACTGGCTGTGTAGAAAAGTGAATTACGCTGCCCATGACAGTATGCTACATACCAGTTCCATATGTAAATAATTACATAGGTAACTGGCTGCGTAGAAATGTGAATTACGCTGCCCATGACGTATGCTGCATACCAGTTCCAGATGTAAATACTTACATAGGTAACTGGCTGTGTAGAAAAGTGAATTACACTGCCCATCACAATATGCTGCATACCAATTCCATATGTAAATAGTTGGGTCTACTGCTTTTCATCGAAAAAAACACTTTTTTCAAATAGAGCAGTAAACCCTACGCTTCAGCGAAAGTCCACTTAAATGAAAGTGAACTTTCGCTTAATTTTAGCTTCCCGGGCTACCCCCCAAAAAAATAAAAAGCACTAAAACATGTTTTTGCAGTGGGGCAAGCCCCCTGCACCCCTCCCCCCACTTGGGGGGTTGTGCCCCCACACCCCCATACTTAAAAATACCAACTCTGAGATTGCACTACAGTGGGGAAAAGAGAATATTCCCCGTTCCGCGCTGTAGTGTGACTGCCGAAGTCAATATTCAAAGTTTCTCTACTTCGAACAAGAGGACTCGTTGAAGAGGGGTTTGAAGTAGTGAAACTTCAAACATATTGACGGATCCCAAATAGTTACATAGGTAACTGGCTGTTTAGAAAAGTGAATTACGCTGCCCAAGATAGTATGCTGCATACCAGTTCCATATGCAAATAGTTACATAGATAACTGGCTGTGTAGAAAAGTGAATTACACTGCCCATAACAGTAGGCTGCATACCAGTTCCATATGTAAATAATTACGTAACTAACTGGCTGTGTAGAAAAGTGAATTACGCTGCCCATGACAGTATGCTGCATACCATTTCCATATACAAATAGTTACATAGATAACTGGCTGTGTAGAAAAGTGAATTACGCTGCCCATGACAGTATGCTGCATACCAGTTCCATATGTAAATACTTACATAGATAACTGGTTGTATAGAAAAGGGAATCACCCTGCCCATGGAAGTATGCTACATAACAGGTCCACATGTAAATAGTTACACAGCTAACTGGCTGTGTAGAAAAGTATATTATGCTACCCATGACAGTATGATGCATACCAGTTCCATATGTAAATAGTTACATAGATAACTGGCTGTGTAGAAAAGTGAATTACGCTGCATATGACAGTATGTTGCATACCAGCCCCACATGTACATAGTTACATAGATAATTGGCTGCGTAGAAAGGTGAATTACGCTGTCCCTGACAGTATGCTGTATACCACTTCCATATGTAAAATGTTACATAGATAACTGGCTGTGTAGAAAAGTGAATTACGCTGCCCATGACAGTATGCTGTATACCATTTCCATATGTAAATAGTTACATAGATAACTGGCTGTGTAGAAAAGTGAATTACACTGCCCATGACAGTATCCTGTATACCATTTCCATATGTAAATAGTTACATAGATAACTGGCTGTGTAGAAAAGTGAATTACGCTGCCCATGACAGTATACTGCATACCAGTTCCATATACAAATATTTACATAGACAATTGCCTGTGTAGAAACGTGAATTATGCTGCCCATGACAGTATGCTGCATACCAGTTCCATATACAAATAGTTACATAGATAACTGGCTGTGTAGAAAAGTGAATTAAGCTGCCCATAACAGTATGCTGTATACCTGTTCCATATGTAAATAGTTACATAGCTAACTGGCTGTGTAGAAATGTGAATTACGCTGCCCATGACAGTATACTGCATACCAGTTCCATATACAAATAGTTACATAGCTAACTGGCTGTGTAGAAAAGTGAATTATGCATCCCATGACAGCATGCTGCACACCAGTTCCATATGTAAATCCTTACATACATAACTGGCTGCGTAGAAGAGTGAATTTCACTGTCCATGACAATATGCTACATACCAGTTCCATATGTAAATAATTACATAGATGACTGGCTGTGTAGAAATGTGAATTACGCTGCCCATGACAGTATGCTGCATACCAGTTCCATACGTAAATAGTTACACAGATAACTGGCTGTGTAGAAAAGTACAATAGTTCAAGAATTTTTTGATTTCCCATTTGTCAGTGTGTACATATAGCCATACATGTAAGCAAAACCAACGATACTTCATTGTTCATTGGCTAATATCTGCCTTGTCAGTATTAATATTGCTTTGCATATCCAATGTTAATAATGTTTGCTACAGTGCCACTTTAACTACCCCAAAGACTTCGGATTAATTCAACATAAGACTTTTTGGAATCTCACTCATGCTCTTTTTTTATAAGTACTGTAGCATTTTAAGAAAGCTTTAGCATATTTTACATAGTGTTACTGTCCACGTCCACATATTACCTGTTGGTCCATCTCTCTCTTATAGACATTTTCCAGGTCTTATGGATAAACTTGTCCATTCTGCCATGCTTCCTATTAATGGTTCCTCACACACTCTTAGCAAGGGCTCCAGTGTTTGTCCATACAGAGACAACAACAAAATTTATAATATAAATGTTAATATATTTTTTGTTAATGCATGCCAAGGATGCTATAATTTTACTGATGTCTATGCTCTCAAGTGTCCTTATGAGATATATTATATTAGACAGACCACTAAGATGGCTAGATTACGGATTTTGGAACATCTGGTGAGACGTTAGAATGCTGACGTGGCTAGTTCTGTTGCTGTGCATTTGCCATATGAACATATTAGTGGAATATCCTGCAGCCTAGTGTATCATGTACAACAGTCATTGATTACACGTCTGCAGATGCAATGCACTACTCTGTTCATGGGCAGTGTCATTTGTATCAGTTGCTTATCATTTCACTGCCTTCCCAAAGTATATGGATCCATCGTGCAGCCTCTTGTTTATACCTCTACTGAATGCCATCCACATTCAATTCTTTACTTAGTTACAGTGGAATATAAACAACCATGCATCATTTTCATGTTTACACTACAGTTTTTATTATACAAAATTGACATTACTCCACCTGTCTCCCCATTCCATGTTTGAATATTAACATTTTCTCTGTTTACTACTTTTTTTATTTATTTCTCTATTGTGTTATCTGCTACTATCCCCTTTAAAACCTTTTGTTTTATTCCTGTTCTTCCCCTGTTTATATCCCTCAGTTTATTATAATGGGAACACCTAATTAATTTGCCTTGTCTATGCCTCCATTTTATTTCATTCCACCACTTTATAACTATCCTTGCTAGTTTTCCATGACTCTGCCATTCCATGATCTTTCATCTCATTTCCTTCTGAACCTTCACAAAACTTTTACTATTTATCTTCCTCTGCTTTTTGTCACAATCAAAGCCTGTTCGACTTTATGAAGTCTCAAAGTTTTGCATCATTTTGACACTCCCATTATTCCCTTATTTCTCTTCTTAGCACTAAGGTCAGGCCATTATCCATGACTTCTTTGCTTCCTTCCCACATGCCACGGTCGTCCTTCTAGCAAGATTCCAACATAAGTGCCTCTTTGTCCTTGTTGCACCTGTTCTTCTTCCTGTAACTTGCACCGTGTTTTCTTGTTACAGGATCCTATGGGTAGGGAAGATAGCATGCATTAAGTGGCACAGTGTATTTAATGTTCCATAGTGTGATGCATAAACAGATACAATGATCTCACTTGAGTGAGTAGATATACATTTAAAATTAATAGGCCTATAGAATACACTTTCCTAAATCTGAGAGGTGCACATAAGTCAAATTTGTTGTTTTTTTTTTTTTTGGTTTACGATTGTCCATAGATCTTTAGTGAAATGACAGCTTTCATGATTTTATCTTTTATCTCATAGTCATGATTTATGTTTCTTTTACAAGTCTTATGACTGCAGATTTATTGACATTAAAGGTGAGATCATTAATAATTTTCCAGTCATGCATCTTTGAAGACAAAACTAGAGAACATATTCAAGTTTTTTGAATTGTTCCCTCATTTTCTGTCATACGTGTATTTGGTTATCCAGGGCCTATTTCCTTAGTTTTTTTTTTTTTTTGCATTATATGAAATGCCTAAGAAGATGTGACTTTACAGCAGAGCTAAGTAGGACACCATTAGTAATTTCAATTACCAGACACAAATAAGGCCCCCTCAGCTCTGACTCGATGTGGTCTGTTGCTTAACTAGCATTTTGCTTAATGAATTACGTGTGCATTGAGATTTAATGATTTAATTTGACAATTATCCCCTTGTGTGTAATAAAAAAGTCAAGATTAGCAGAATGCACTGACAGTCCTTCCCCAGCTGTAGTTATTACATATTTGAATAAGAGTGCCCAAGATTCAGAAAGTAAGACTTTCTCTTAATGACTGTACTAATATTCCACAACTAATAAAAGTATGTCTCCCATGTAATTTAAGGCAAACTCCTTTATGACACTCAACATGTTTTACACAGGGTACCAACCAAGTAGGTGTGCATAAAATTATTTAAGTATAAACTGACCCCTGCCTTTTGCAAAGTGGTACTTCCACAGCCTGTCACCATAGGTGAGGGATATGTCCACACAGCATCGTATTGTTCAACACAATGGACAGACTTTTAATTAGCTTTACTTTATTCTGTATTTAAAAAAAACACCATTGTTTTGGCCTATGGAAGATATTTTTTTTTACTTACAGCAGTAGTTATCATACCTGCAGTTATGCAAGGAATGACTTGTCTTGCAACTGTAGTATTATGATACATTTCATTGATTGTTGTAAGCCTTCACATTATTTTTCTGCAAGTAGTTTTGTTATGTCCTGTACAGGAGACATCACTTCATTTTTTATTTATAACACGTAATATTCACAATGCTTCCCTTTCAAATGTAAAATGGTAACAAAATGCTTTATCACTGATTTATGACCTTGAGACGAAGCAGAGTTCATAGTTATCTAGTGAAGATTTGACAGGAAAGTCCATTCATTTCTCTACATTATTTAAACTTGATTGCTTTTATGACTACTGTGAGTTTTGAAAGCTCAGTAACTTTTTTGTGTTTTATGTCTTATTAATTTTGTACTTCGACCAAGTGGGTTTATTTGTTGAGTATATCTGCATATTTATATCTTATCTTTATGTGCTTGCTCGTAAATGCAGAAGTTACTAATTTACTACTTGTTTATAGCATCTGGAACAGTTTTATTTAGGTAATTGAAGAGTTTTTTTTTTTTCATAAGCATGCCATTTACTACATCACAGTTTCTACTGATCAAGTCTAGGAGAGATGATTTATTTATGAATAGTTTGATTTCATCTTAGGTTAAAGATGATGAAATAGTGATCTTTGTTAATTATAGATGGTATAAGTAAGAGGTAGGCAGCAGATAAACTCAGAATTTGCTAACATGGTATCTTAGATATTGTCATCCCTATTTTGACTTCCTACTATTTCAACCTTACCGTTTTGATTAACCTAGTCATTTCATTGTTAAACATGTTTAGCTGAAATTAAATGATTTAAATATGTGGTGATTCTGGCTGGTGGATTGGAGAAAAAGTAAATGGTGTATGCATTTCCAATGATATGCTGCTAGTAGACAATTATAATGGAAGGAACAGATGATAGAAAAACAGTTTAAGAAGCCAGACATTAAATATTTATTGAATAACTTACTGTACATTCAGATGAAATGTCTTGCTATTTAAACGTGGAAGTGAATAGTAAATTGAATTTCTTCTTTCAGCAGGTGTCATGAGAGTATGATGCTTTTGTCACATAGTATTCATAGTGCTTTATCTGTTTAAAATAGATCAAAATTCTTTACTGTATAGAATCCATATATACCCATTGTACAGGGTTTAAAATCTTAATTAATCCCCCACTTTGGCTTTCATTTTGCTTTCTTTTATTGTTATGTAGTCACCTTTAAATAATGTATATACATAAATTAACAGTTAACAGCAACTACAGCTTAACCCTTCCCTTTTCTCTAAACTAAGGCAACTATTTTCTCTTTATAAAACTACAACTTAGCCTTCCTTTTCTCTCTAAAACAAGTTCTTCTTCTTAACAGTAACTCCAACTTAACCCTCCCTTTTTCACTACAATAAGTACAACTTATCCCTTACATCCTCTCTCCCCCTACCTTTTCTCCATTACTATATTTATCAAAGCTTACATTACTCATGCTGTTCCCCTACCCACATTCCCACCCACACCCTCTTCAATTACATTTATACCTATAGACCCCAGCCACTTTACAACCAATCATACCCCAAACCCCTACTAATTAGCATAATCAGCCAAATAGGCAATCATTAATCCTACTAAACAACATCAATACTTTAAGCTGAATATGTCAATTCCCTACTGCAAACCATATCACTTTACTCACAAATAAATCTCTATACATCCTTTCTACCACCTAACACACTCACTAACCTCTACACATACATTTTAGTCACCCCCCCACCCAAAATATCTAACTCACTCCATATAATAAATTCAAACTATCCAAATAAAATGGTTCACTTTAAAAAGACTCACTTGCACATAACACTCCTGCAAACCATCAATAATTCTATGCTACTACTCTAATACTTCCTCACCTCATACCACACACTTCTGCAATACAATATTCCCCTTCCCTGGCAGACCTCACCACCTGCACACCCAAACATGCCACTAACTATATTATAGCCCCATCCCTTTTCTCTACCCCACACACACACACACACACACACACACACACACACACACACACACACACACACACACGCACACACACACACACACACACACACACACACACAGATGTTCAACTTTACAAAGTCCATCCCCTAAGAAACACTTCCCACACCTCTCAAAAGGGAGTCTATATTATAACATCAAAGTCTTAAAACTTCGAATGTGATAATATCGAACCCTATGCACCGAACGTTGAAAAGATCAAAGCTGCAGAATATCAAATACTTTCCTAGGGAAAGTATTTGGTGGGCTGTTTCTGCAGCTTCGCTATTTCCTCGACTGTGGAGCAAAGGTTACCGACCGGGTTAGGGTAAGTGTGTGAACGAAGGAGAGTGTGTGATAGGGATCTTAGGGTTAGGGAGTGGGTAAGGTGAGTGTGCGATAGGGACTTTAGGTTTAGGGAGCGGGTAAGGGGAGTGTGCGATAGGGACTTTGGGGTTAGGGAGCGGGTAAGATGAGTGTGCAGTAGTTACGAACCTTAAGTTTAGGGTTGGGTGAAGGTAAGTAGATAGCTAGTAGTGCATGTATGGTTTAGTGTAGGGTTCTGTGAAGTGCATGTGTGTGGATTATTTATTTTGGTGTGTTTGCGCTGTGTGCATGTGTGTTGGAACAGTGAATTTTTTTTCCCTGGGAAAAAATTCACTATTCTGAGTGTTCGCTGTTCTGGTGTTTCGATGGAAATGGTTTGATATTATAACATTCGAAGTTTTAAGACCTCAATGTTATAATATAGACCCTCAAAAGGTAGATAAACTACTAGATAAACTTGGTAAATACTACTTATGCATACTTAACCAGCTAAGCCAATCCAGAAACATACACCCCAATCCTGGTCCCACTCCAACACCCACCATAGTTAATAACTCAATTACTATCACTCCAACAGAAAAACAAGACCCCTTACTCCTCCTTAAGATGAATGGCAGAAGTATTATTAATAAAGTTCATGACTTGCATGACCTACTCTCTTTATATTCTCCAGACATACTAATAATAACTGAAACTTGGCTAAAACCCAATATTAACAACAATCAAATCAAGAAAGGGCAGAGAAGTAGCTATCTTATTTAAAAATCACCTAATTCTAGACCACTTAGAGATAAGCATTCCTGAATTTGACAATGACATTTGCCAAATTAAAAATTAACCCCAAAAATCACATTAATATTGGTGGTTATATCCAACCAGAAAACAATACCCCCACTCTGGAAAACATACTACTCTGTGTGTCCAACTCTCTCCCACAAGAAACAATTCTGATGGGAGACTTTAATATCCATTGGCTTAAATGCTTCTCAGAAAATCCATCTTCCCATATAAACCTCCATGGGTTTACTCAACTCATTACCTCCCTAACAAGGACTGATAAATCTTCCAAAAGGCAGTCAGTTCTTGACTGGATTTTGATTATCAGCTCCTCTAACGCATCTCAATCAGGTTGTCTGCCAGACAGTCTAAGTGACCATCAGCCAACCTTTCTTCTTAGGACCCGGACTCGCCAAGTCATCCAACCCACCTTCCACTTAATCAGAAACAAAAAAAAATAAACGTAAATATCTTCATCACCATTCTAAATAGTAGTAACTGGGAATCTCTCAAAGTTACCTCTTGAAGACGCAGTCAACTCATTCAACACCACATTCTTAGAGATACTAAACTTCCAGGCATCCCCTAGAACTATCAGAGTAAAATCTAAGTATGCACCCTGGCTAACTAAAAAATGTAGATCCCTACTCAAGGTTAGAGACAAAGCCTGGCAACAATTAAAATAAAACACACAAACAACTAAGCAAACATATGTAGACTTTTAGAATAAAATGAAAAAAAAAATAATGAAATTAGACAAAATTAACTATAACCAAAACATCCAAAATAATCATTCAAAAAAATCATCAAAAATTCTGGGCAGCAGTTAACATACTTCAACCAGAAAAATCCACCACCCCTGCCCCAACAACTACCAACAATTCTGATAATAATGCAACCCAATTTAATAAATTCTTCACAGAGACTCTCAAAGCTTTGTCAGTAACCCTACCCCTCTTGCTCCACAGAACAGCACCAACTCCCAAAACTCCACCTCCCACTTGACTTACACCCAGTATCTGTTATCACTATGAAAAAAAAATGACTTCAAAAACTTAAACCAAAAACTGTAACTGCTGACATTCCAGCAGAATTTCTACAAAGTGCAGCTGAAGCAATAGCCTACCCAGTAGCTATACTCAAACCATTCAATATATGTAATCTAGGTACCTGTAATATGGAAAACCTCCCACATTCTACCACTACACAAGGGAGGGAATTCCACTGAACTCATTAATTATCACTCAAATGTCATTCTATCTTCCTTATCCAAAATACATAATAGAAAGAGTCATGCACACCCAACTAATGGACTACCTTCTCACACACAGACTACTATCACACATCCAACATGGCTTCTGTCCCTTTCACAGCACCACCACAGCACTATTATCTTTTACTAACACAGTTAACCATCATAGAAACAATGGAAAATTTGTATCATACATATTTTTAGACTTATCCAAAGCCTTTGATATGGTCAACCACGATAAACTCATCAATATTTTCTATACTCTAAACCTCAGCAATTCCACTATCACATGGTTTGAAAGCTACCTAACAGGATGACTGCAAGCTGTCCATTGGCAAGACCAACTCTTCCCTCTTCTTCCAGTCTCCTTAGGGTTCTACAAGGCTCAGTCCTTGGACCACTACTATTTTCTCTATTCACTAACCACCTCAGGACCTCCGCACCACAGCCCTCTGTAGTACAATATGCTGACTCCACCCTAATATGTGCTGCTCCCACACTGGAAGATCTCCACACCAAAACCCAAAATTCATTTCTGTCAATAGAAACCTGGCTGAGTAACTTCCAGCTGACTCTAAATCCCAACATGCCCTGAGAATACTTACTAGATTCTTGATTCCATGTTTTCTGATTTTCGTATCTATCTTGTGGTAATCAGTATTTTGGCTTTCCGGAGAAGTAAAAGTAGACCCATACATATAAAAGTAGACCCATATATACATATATATATATATATATATATATATATATATATATATATATGGGATCCGTCAATATGTTCGAAGTTTCACTACTTTGAACCCCACCTCACCAAGTCCACTTGTTTAAAGTAGTGAAAATTTGAACATTGACTTCAGCAGTCACACCACAGTGCAGAATGGGAATATTCCCTTTTCCCCACTGTAGTGCAATCATGGAGTTGGTATATTTAAGTAGGGTGGTGTGCAGGAGGGCTTGCCCCCCTGCAAAAACATGTTTTAGTGTTTTTTTTTTTTTTTTTTTTTTTGTGTAGCCCAGGGAACTAAACTTCAGCGAAAGTGCACTTTCGTTTAAGTGAACTTTTGCTGAAGTGTAGGGTCTACTGCTCTGTTTCGAAGAAGTGTATTTTTGATGTAGAGCAGTAGACCCATATAAAGATATATATATATATATATATATATATATATATATATATATATATATATATATATATATATGTGTGTGTGTGTGTGTGTGTGTGTGTGTGTGTGTGTGTGGGTGTGCGCGCGCGCACAGGCACGCATGCATGCGTGTGCAAAATCAATCAGATATGGGAATGCACACATGAGAAATCCAAGTCAGCTGGATGTGGTGACACTAGTATGTTGGAAGACAGTGTGAGTTACAGCATGACTGTGATGTGACAGTCTGAATGTGAATGCTGGACTCACAGCTGAGTGACCTACAGCAGATGTGTGTGCATGCTGCAGCACATACATTGATATTGGAGCGTCATGTGTGGGTCTAATGGGGGGGTTTGGCACTCCTCACTGGAGGTAATCTGGTTAGTACAATTAGGGCATCTAGCACCTGTTTTTTTATTACAGCACTGCTCTAGCATCCCAGTAACAAAGCCATGAGCATGCAACAGATAGCATACCATCATGCTTTGCAGCCAATGTTGCCATGACCTCTCCATGTCTGCGGTCTGCACGCCTGGCTTTCACGTAACTCATGCAGCTGGTGCTCTACATGATTATTGGCACAGGTGAATCAAACGCAGGTCAGATCCATGACATCACTGTGAACTTTCATTTGACTGTGCTGGTACACAGGCACCCTCTGACACACAACCATACACATCAGCTACATTCTCTCACTTCGTGTAATGGGCAGTATTGGTCCATTGTGGGAAAAGTCGGTAGCATTATCAGACTGTACATGGGGTAGTAGGTCATTGTCATCATTGTGTCTGTCATCTGATATCTCCACATTATCAGAATGTCCAGCCACAGTATCCTCCATATCTGAGGCTACACCATGATCCAAGTGGCTGTCCCATTCCAGGCTTGGCAATAAAACCATTTCAGTGGCTTGTGCACCATGGGCCATGTTATCATAGCTAGGCACATCACATCCGAACTCAGAATCAGTGAACAAGCTACTGGAGGAGGCAGGCAGCGTCTGCGCTACAAGAAGAGACAGATGACACATGTCACATGCCTTCAGAAATATTAAATGACACAGCTTAGTAATGAAATATAGGACAACTATATGATTACAATGCTACTTGCAATATGGACTTGCCAGGATGTCGTGGCTGTGAGTGGTTCAGGGACTATGTATAACAGAGAGATGACATGTATATTACATATAAAACAAATAGGACAGATGAAGATAATACAGATATTAAAACCTACCTGACATGTCCTGTTGTGACTCCACCACTGGAGGTAAAGATTGAAATACATAGAACTGTCATGTGCAAAGATAGACATAAAACATCATCAATAGGCACATAACAGGCATCATAAACCATTCCTACAGAGGTATAGTACACAGGAGATTTATCAGATTGGCAAAGATGATGCCCAGATTGCAGGTGTCCTATGCGGGTTCGATTGGCAAAGATGATGCCCAGGTTGCAGGCGTCCTATGTGGGTGAACAAGAACACAGTAGTCATGAAGGGCACAGATGAGATTATCAATAGTGAAATGTAGGAAACAGACACAATGCCTTACCAAACTTGTCCTCCCTGTTTGGTGAGTGTATTATCTGTCATAATACAGATCCTGTAGTATAACAAGGTGTACAAACATCAACATGCGAGTATGCTCCACAGTCATGACTGGAGGCAGAGGCACAGAACAAATATGGCCCACAGTAATAGGATATGGGCACATGTGGCAAATTCTGCACATTGTCCATGCAACAAGGCAACATGAGTATCATTGATCACAATTGTGCTAAAAGGTACTGAATCATATCAACAAGGTGGACAACCTTACGTGGTCTGTCTGTACTTGCAGCTTCAAGGCCCATGTCTTGCAAGGATCATTAATATATGAGTATACTCCACAGTCATGACAGCAGGCAAAGGCACAGAGTCAGTATGGCTCACACTAACAGTATGGGGTGACACTTATATGACATGTGTTACTGCTGTGCAGGTGTCAGGAGACCAATGCAACAAAAACATCACAAATGTTGCTGAGAGTGTTATGTATATGTGTAGTTGGTAAGATAACAGGCTGTAACACTTGTGCATCCACATCAGGTGCGTTTCCATGTTTGTAGTGTAAGTCTGCTGCTGGAATACAAATACAACATTATACTAATAACTGTGAAATGAGAAGTGGTACATGCTATAGTATGTTGGAAGTTAGGACATACCTGTATGTCCTGGAACACCTGCTTTATTACCTCCCCCAGGTATCTGACGATACAGACTGGTGGTATATGTGAGACCAGGAACACCATTATATCATCCTTGGAGGGAAAGGTGCCCCACCTCTACTGGCATTCCTCACCATCTTATAGTGGTGGAGTCTGTTAGCTGATTGGGGGATGTCAGAGCAATGTTGCTAACGGGCCTCCCTACATCTATTGTGACCACCCATAGCATTGATCATGTTATACTTTATAGAGAGGCTCACAGATTGACATGATATTTTTACAAGCACATGTCAATTAAATTGCTCACCTCTCATTTACAATGTAAAGCTATGCAAAACAATCTGTTTCATGTATATCACTGTTATATACAGATAATCAGAATGAAAATGAAAAAGTGCCTAAATATCTAATCCATAAGGAGTAACAACATCATCACATTTACCAATCCATTAAAAGATGTTGAATGGATCATACGTGGGATTTGAACCCATGTCATGTCAGTGGATATCACAAGTAAGAGAAAAACTCATAAACCAATGAGCCACAAGCCTGGTACTTTAGCAATGGTGTTGCCAAAATTACATGCACATCCAAATAGAATGAGCACGTGTACCCCAAGAATGTCAGATGCCTGTCATAGGGTTAATATCATAATGTCGAACACTAAGAACTCCAAATACCAAAATATCGAGGTGAATACACCATAGTGTAAGAAGTTCGAAAATGCAAAATTGCGAAGATCGGAACTCCGAATGGTCAAAGTTGGCCCTTCTGTACTCTGATGTTTGTTTCTACTGTGGTGCGATCTCGGAGTTGGTATATTTAAGTAGGGGTGGTGTGGGACGAAGTCCCCCACATTAGTAATTGTGTGAGGTGTTTCTGTGTTGTTACGTTATTGTACAGGTGTGAAGCTGGCTGACCATTGCTTTTAGGGGTCCCGTTTTTTGTAGTTTTGAGCTTTCAGACTTCTTACGTTTCAGAGTTTGCGGTTCAATGTTTTGGTATTTGGACTTATCACAGTTCGATTATATGATATAGATCTCCTGTCATATATCATTGTAGCCAGTGACACACATCATAACAAATGTTGCTGTCATTATATATCATGTAACACACGTAATGAAAGTTATACAGAAATAAGGAAGAAAAATGTCAGCATATTAAAATAAACTGTTATGCACTCATGGTTACATATCAACACAATAAACAATGAACATTCAAAGCCATTGTCGTGTCATCTCTATCAGATTGAATGTACTAATGACTATTACTGTAGTACTAAGCATCAAAGAGTATCCATAAACTAGTCAGTGAAGGTACAACATACAAAATCCTCAGAAGTCTTCACTTTCTATAAACATATCACACACATTACAGGTTAATCAGAAATAACTACGTATATATTATCATTCCATCTATATCTATAGTTCACCAGGGCTGTTTCCTTTTTATCCATAAACTGTATATGACAAAAATCTCCTGGTCACTGATGTACGTTTACTCATCTATTTATATACTGTTGAATTCAATTTCTCTCTTTTATGTCACAGAGTGTAATGCAAATGATTTACAAAAAAATGATTGACAACATGTATAAGTTGATTTATACAGATTACTGATATCATAGATATGTGATAATAGCAGTTTATTCTACTACAACAAAGCCAGCTGTTGACAGCTTACCTTTGATGCTAGCTGTACATCAGCTATACCTTAAAGTCTAAATGGAGAGATGATAAAATCATCAAACAAAGGAGAGTAGTATTGCTGTAATTGTATTCATCCTCAAGTCTTGGTGAGTAAATTTACGAGGTGGACCCTGTTTTTACAAAATCTCATGAAGACGACACTGGTATATAGACTGTATTTTATATAGAGTAAATCATGGACAGAAGTAGGTTAACATATAAAAAAAGACAACTGGGTGCACAAGTCCCAAGATAAAAAATTGCCCAATCCTGGTAGGCATACTGGTGCCAGGACTGGAAAAAAATGACAGTGTAGATTCCTCAAGACACAAAAACATTCCTACAATGGAGCTGGGCCAGGCCCAGGAGGAGGATGTCCCCAACCTGTTGCAGAAGGAAGTAGTAATCCACAAAAATTACAAAAGATGGCAGGCCAAAAGAGAGTCATAAATATGATATAGTCAACTACCGAGGATAAGAAAGAAATTATGTATTGTTATTATAATGAAAGAAGCCCTGAATTTCCTGACAGAAGTTATACAAAAAGATTAAGAGATAAATTAGAGAAAAGAAAAATACATGCACAAGAAAAACTGTCAAAAGCTTCAAATGCAAATGTGTGTTCATTAATACAACAAATTAATGAAAAACATTAGACAGACCAGTTTGGAAAATAAACAACTGAGGAACTGCAAAAATATAGGGAACACAATCTAGAGATTTTTGAAAAGTATAAAAAAGAAATATGGACATGAGAAAGAAAGAAAGAGATCAGATATGGTGCAATACTTATGGAAAGGAGAAAGCCAAATTAAAAAAATACAAAAAAAGCAGTTCCAAAGAAATTCAAAGAGAAATACAGGCAAAGGCACATGGATATGGAAAATTTCACAATATAAAAAATAATACCACAAAGGAGGAATGTAGAAAAGATTAGTAAAGTAGAAGTTAAAAAAAATAAAAACCGAAGTTTTGAAATACCTGTGAAGTGCAGGCTTTAGTGTACAAAGTCTAACAGAGGTTAAGCCACAGCATGATGGAACAATGAGACACCCAAGTAAGGAGAAAAAGGAGGCGCGGGAGATATCTAATGAAGAAACATGGGCATGGGAAAGAAAAAGATTTAATATGGTGAATATTTATGCAAAGGAGAAAGCAAAATGAATCATTGCAAAAAAAGTAGCGCCAAAGATATTTGAAGAGAATTACAGGCAAAGGCATCCGGATATGGAAAGTTTGCAATACAAAATGCAGGAAAATAAATGGGGGAAAATATAAAAGAGGATTAGTAAAGAAGTTAAAGAAACAGAAACTGAAGTTATGGATTACCTTGAAGTGAAAGATTTAGTGTAGAAAATCTAACTCTGATAACATTATATTGTGATAGAACACCAAGTTCCCATATTAAGGAGAAGCCAGTGGAGCGGGAAGCATCTGATCATTTACCATATAAAGATACTTTGGAGTCTTCAGCAGGAAGCCAGTATAAAAGTTCAGTTGGAATTGCACAGCAAAGGAAGAAGCAGGAAACTGTGAGAGCTCTGATGCAGTCAATGTTGTGGAGTGATAGGCCAGTGAGTTCCTATATGAAAAAGCAACAGATGACACAGGATGAATCTGAATAGAATATGGCACTGGAATATTTTTCTGGAACTTTACGTAGAATGTCTGCAGGAAAGAGAACAAAGAATGTGCCTTTAGTCTAGAAGAAAATGATCTAAGGGAAGAGCTGTTTGATTTAATGGAGATGGATAGACATATTAAGATTGATGAAAGAAATACATTACAGAAAATCAGTAAGACCCAAATTGTTAGAAGTCTGATAAAACAAAAACCCAGTAATCAAGACCATTAACAGAAATTCATGTGATGTAACAGAAGTAAATAGGATTTATCACTGTGCAGCTAAATTAATACTAGGTAAAGTGTTATCAGTAAAATACATGGCAGTAAGGGAAAGGAAGGGAAGAAATTAAATGCCATCATGGAAATATTAAATAGAGAAAATATCAAGCATTTCTTTCAAGAAGTTTCACTGTTAGAAGACCAAAGAAGATAGAACAGAACAAGAAAATAGTTAGAAAAATAGACGTGATAAAAAGAACATGCAGTATTAGAACAGACCAGAATCTATCATACACTATTGCAAATAATAAACTAAAGACATCAGCACAGGCAGAAAAAAAGTAAAAGATATGCAGATAAATATAAAAGAAAAGTACAAAATAAGCAATTCATTGATGACCCAAAAAAAAATATATAAACTTGAGCAGCAAAGCAAAAGGAATAGAAACACCACCAAAAAAAAGAAAAAGAAGAAATAGACATATTTTGAGAAATATGAATGAAGACCTGTGGAACATAACAAAGATACTGAATGGACAGAAGTAAAAACAAAAACAAAAAAAGCAGTAAGACAAGTCAAATGTACAGGATATGAAATGGGAAAAAGTAATGGTCAGACAAATTGAAGCAAAACTAAGAAAAGCTCCTAGATGGAAAACCCCATGTCTAAATGCAGTACCTAATTTATGTCTAAAAGTATTAACATCTTTATATGAAGATTTAACCCTGAGTTAAGAATTACTTATATGCACACCCCAAACAGAAACCAAATTGGTTAAAAACAGGAAAAATGATATTCCTCCTTAAGACGGAGCCTGCAAGCTATCTTAAAACTATAGACCAATAACATGTCTCCTGACAATGTATAAACTATATATTAGAACTGACACTGACAGAGTTTATAGTCATTTGGAAGAAAACTAAATCATGGCAATAGAACAAAAGGGTAACAAAAGAAAGTCATATAGAACAAAGGATTGTTTGTTGTTAAGTCATAATGGAGAATTGGAAAAAGAGGAAGAATCCAAGTACAGCATGGATATATTACAAAAAAGCATGTGACAGCATCCCACATTCATTGATAAAGGAGCATTGACAGATGTACAAGCTGCACCCTACACTGATCAATTACATTACAGTGACCATATGAAACAGTGGTAAACCACTTTGCAGCTAAGCCATGGTAAAGGACAAACTATTATCCCAAGGATAACAATTCAAATGGGGATATTCCAGGGTGACTCTCTGTCACCGCTGCTCTTTTACCTTGTCCTTAACCGATTAAGCTGTCTACTTAACAGATTAGATCATAGTTGCAATTTGGCTCCCACCTCCCAGACAAAAACAAAGTGTAAAGACTTTTCCTCTTCTTTTTGTGGATAATTTAAAACTGTACAGTTCTTCAGATGAGGAGCTGAAAGCACAATCGGAAGTGGTCAAAACTTTCTCAGATGTTATAAGAATGTCATTTGGTTTTGCAGTACCAAGACAATATCAGTCTGGGACAGGAATGTGATATAAAGAAACTTGAACTGGAGGGAGTGCATAAATATTTGGGAATTGATGAAGGCTTGACAATAAAACATGAACAAATGCAACAAAATTTAGTAATGAATATTTTAAAAGACTAAAATTAATACTAAAAACAACTATGACATCTAGGAATAAAGTCCAACCTATAAACCAATTTGCTCTTCCTGTTCTAACTTACAGTTTTGGTGTGAATGCCTAGCCCCAAATGACATTGGATCAGTTAGACAGAAAGCAAAAAAACTGATTCACCCTTATCAAATGATACATAAAAATCAGTATATATGTTAAATAAAATAAAATTTCAATACACAGGAGGTTCAGGTTAAAAAGTTTACTAGTGTACACCAGGAGGCAAAAAACGTACAGTACAGAATTTTGTCTGCCATGAAACAGGAAGCACACAATTTTATATAGGTTTAACATTTAAGCTATGCCCACCTTACTGACGTGAAATGTCACAGGGCATCTACATCACTTTAGATTACAGTCCTCTATTCATAAAACTGTTGACTCTGTATATTTAAAAAAACTTTTCCTCTAGATACAATACGGCCTTGCTATCCAGCTGGTCAGACATAATGTCTTTCTGTAAAGTTACTACTTCAAGGTTTCATATCAGTTCGAATACAATAGCAGCTTCAGTCTTTTAATACACATCTTTGTTCTCTGTTACACTTTCTCACACAGCTGCGTGCTATCTCAGTAACACATATACAAGGTCAAATCATTCCAACAGGAAAGAGCAGAAGATTTCATTATTTCACACATTTAATTTCCTGACCCAGCAGATAATCATTTGTGAAAAGCATAAACATTAAAACTTGCTAAGCTAGCATTCTGCCAGGGTCAAGGATCAGCTTTGCTTCAAGCCACACTGCAGTTTCAAAACTACTTACATTTACACATGAGTTAATCTGTACTGTTATATGATTAATAGAATAAAATGCATTATATACTACTTTGCTTTTAAACTAGCATTTCTCATATATTCAAATACACATTTTTCTAACATTTTCCCCCTATTAATACTTTTTATTCTATTTTGAAGTCTGCATAGTGTCATTTCATCTCCTAGCCTTTTCCACTTAGGATTTTCAGCTAGGTGAGTCGTTCAATCTATACTTCAGAAAAAATGTCATCTGAGATCAATCTTTCAATCTCAATATCTTGGTACAAAGTTTCAGTAACAGATACATCAATAAAATCTTTGATTAATCTTTTCATGCAGGGAATTCCACAGCAAACACATGCTCCTATTAGGAGTATACCCACACAAATGGCAATCAGAATATTCATTAGGATGGAACCCCACCCCCCAAACAGATTCTGGAAAAAGCCCGTCAGTGGGTTTGTGTCTGGTTCATTCATGGCTGATACTTGCTGAATTACCTCTAGGTGGTTATTGATCTCATGACAATTGTCAGGAATATAAGCACAGCATTCTTCTTTGATAAGCGCTCACGTACCACCTCTCACCGCTAGGGTGAAGTCAAGAGCCATTCGATTTTGTAGCACAACAGTTCTCATTGCATTTAGTTCATCAGTCACCAGTTCTAGGGCGGAAAAAGTTGCATTACTCATTACTTTGAGAAGTTTTGACAACTTCCTCAGCTCCCAGATCGATTTGACTGCTCCATAGGCTGGGAATATTCCTGCCCAGGATATAACACTGTCACTCAAGTCCATATGAGTCAATTCGCTTTTGTCTTTTACTGAATTGTGGTCTTTCCAGCCAGCTTCGATCTTTCCAAATGGATTCACAGGTTTTTCAACTGGACCTTCGGGTTTTCGGGCTGCTTCTCTCACGTTTCGTATCTTACCCAAAGGTAATTCTGCAGTATGTCTTATTGCCTGAATCAAATAACCCAAAAAACAACTGCCGGACCAATTCTCAGGTAACCATTTATATGCCTTTTTCCCACAAATAAAATAACAGTTTTCTACTTTATTACTAATACGCATCAGCCCTTGCATGAAACATTTTCTGATCTATAACTGACAATTGTTTAAACAAAACTGGATTTTTGCGAATGTCATTCAAAGTTGTTTTCAATGAGTTCAAATATGAGTCATAATTAGTATTGCAAAAAGTATTGCCATTACCATTCTTAATATAACATCGGTAAGATATGGTTATATTACAATTGCTCCAGCCCACCTGGAGGGTATCATTTTTATAGAAACATACAACTCCTTTTTGTGTGACAGGTAAAAATAAAGCTATTTTGTCCTGTGATCTCACAGTTCCTGTATCGAAAAGTAAATTCTCCCAAGTCTCATTTATCCCCAAAGGGACAGCGGACATTATCAGTCCTCCATATGCTGTTGGTATGGCTGTTCAAACCCAGCAATTTGAAATGTTCATAGTCTCTGCATATACACGTTTCATGGCTAGGTATGTGTTAAAATTTGGATGCCAGTCTATAGACGTTTCATCACGCCTTCCCACTTTCACTTGTGTGGTTGTGTGTAGGATAAACCACAACAAGAGGAAAATTGTCACAATTACAGTCAATAAATGTACACTCAACAAAATTATTATGCAACATCTCTGGGGTTGATCTAAACTTCTATTCACTTTGTTTTTGGCCATCTCGATCTGGTTGTGTATCAGTCACAAAGTTTTTATCATGTTGAAAGTTCTTTACCGGTTTACAATGCATCAAATGAACCCAGGACATCCTCTCGGCCACTCTAACTGCAGTAGGCATTGCCAACAGAAACTGGTATGGTCCCTCCCACTTTGGACTCGCCCAATTCTTTCTTTTCGTCACTTTCACCCAAATGTATGTCCCAGGAGCCAAGACTGCTTCCACCGGTCTGGTCTGTTCCTTATCTGAAAAAGAGTTAAACTGCAAAACAGATTTATTTGTTAACAGTTTCCTCATCTAACTAGCTAATGAACTGTCAGCCTCTTGCTCTGCAGGCATGAGAGCTTTCCACTGAGACACATAATATGCTCTCCCAAAAAACATTTCAAAGGGAGTCAAACCCTTTACATTTGGAACCGTTCTCATACTCAGCAATGCTAAAGGCAGACAGTATATCCAATTCTTTTGGGTTTCCTCTACTAGCTTCCTAAGTTTGCTTTTTAGGGTACCATTGTACCTTTCCACCAGTCCTGCTGACTGTGGGTGGTAGGCACAATGGTTCTTTAAGGAGATACCAAAAAATCTACCAAGTTGGTGGATTGTCTGGTTAACAAAATGTGTGCCATTGTCACTATAAATCCTTTCCGGAATGCCAAATCTAGGGATTACTTCTTTTATCAGGGCTTTCGCCACTGTTACTGCATCCGGGTTTTTGGTTGGAAAAGCTTCTACCCATTTAGAAAACATGTCTACAATAACTAAACAAAACTTTTTCCCTTCACATTTATTCAATTCTATGAAATCCATACAAATAGTATGGAACGGGTATGGTGGTATAGGAAAACTTCCTTGCTTGGTTTCAAATGCTCCTTGTGCATGGTGCTTGTTACAAGTATGACAAGCTGCACAAAATTGTTTTGTGTAGTTTGTGTATCCGTATGTTTGGAATATTCGGTTTACTAACTGTACCATCCCCCCTGTTGAGACATGGCACTGCCCATGGCTCAACAAAGCTGCATATCTAAATAAATTAGACGGCAATATCGATTTTCTTTCTTTGGAAATGTACAGTCCAGTCTCAAGAATTGCACCTCATTTTACCCATTTTTGTTTCTCCGCTTTTGTAGTAAGTGTCTGCATTGTTTTTAACATGTCTAAATCTAAAATCTCAGAGGGTTGTAATTCCTCATTCAAAAGTAAAGTTTCTGAGTCTGAGGCTGCTTGCTTTGCAGCTGCATCAGCTCGTGCATTGCCTTTTGAAATCTTATCCTGCTGTTTTGTATGAGCTACACATTTACAAATACCTACTTTGGTAGGTAACTGAATACGCATGATTAATAGGTTTTCCACTGGATGTTATCATTCCTCTATTTTTCCATTGTTTTGCAAATACATGTACTGTAGAAAAAGCATACTGGCTGTCAGTATATATGTTCACACACTTGCTTTTTGCTAAAGTACATGCCCTCGTCAAAGCTATCAATTCTGCTGCTTGTGCAGATAAGTTGTGTGGTAAGGATTGAGCTTCTAAAATTTCAGTGTCTGTAACTACTGCATATCCTACCAGATTCTTCCCTGTAGGACCCCTTCTGCATGAGCCATCCACGTAATATGTCACCTCGGCATTATCCAAGGGCATATCTGTGAGATCTTGTCTAGGTAAAGCTAACTGTTCAATTTCCTGCAGGCAGCTGTGTGGTGTGCCATCCGCAGGAGTTGGGAGTAGTGTTGATGGATTTAATGTCGTACATCGTTCAATTGTCATATGAGGTTGGCTCAGCAGTATAGTCATACACAAAAGATGTCTAGCAGGGAAAAGGTATGCCACTTTTTCTTGCAGTAAAATTATTGCAACTGCATGAGGCACTCTCAATGTGAGAGGGTGGAATAACACCACTGAGGCTGAAGCCTGTACTGCCATTGCAGCTGCAACCACTGCTTGTACACAGTGAGGCAAAGATCACGCCACTGGGTCTAACTGTGATGAATAATAGGCTATGGGGCGTTGCTTATCCCCATGTTGTTGCGTCAGTACTGACATCATATATCCTTGCTTACAATCTACGGTCTGAAAAAACTGTTTGTGATAATTTGGAAGTCCTAAAACTAATGAAGAAGCTATCAACTGCTTCAACCTGCAGAAAGCCGTTTCTGCTTCGGGTGTCCATTGTAAGATATCTTGTGCTGCCATTGGTGTCTTATATATCAAGTCAGTCAGTGGAGCAGATTCCAAAGCATAATTTGGTATCTAACTCCAACAAAAATTAGTTGTACCCAAGAAAGACATCATTTCTTTTTTGGTTGTTGGTTTGGGTGCTTGCAAAATTGCTGTTTTTCTTTCCTCATCTAGTATTCTACCTTCATTGGATATTACATATCCCAAGTATCTAACTTGTTTTCTCCAAAGTTGTAACTTACTTTTGTTTACTTTGTGTCCTTGTGTTGCTAAAAATTTCAATAATGCTACAGTATCCTCCCTGCACTGTTGCTGGATGGGGGCTGCTAGCAAGATGTCATCTACGTAAAGTAGAATTTGACTACCTCGGTGGGTAAACCCTGCCAGGTTGCTAGCCATTTCTTGTGCAAATATTGTTGGACTCTCACAATATCCCTGTGGTAGTCGAGTATATGTATACCTTTTACCCTGAAATGTAAATGCAAACCAATATTGACTATCAGGATGTATAGGTATTGAAAAGAAAGCATTGCTAATATCTACCACAGAGAAATATTTCTGTTGCGGTTCTAAATTGTTTAACAAAGTATGTGGGTCTGGCACCGTAGGTGCTCTAGGTATTACTGCATTATTTACAGCTTGTAAATCTTGTACCATCCGCCATTCCCCATTTGCTTTTTTAACAGGAAATAGGGGTGTATTACATGGTGAATCAAGAGATTCTACCAGTACTCCTTCTTTGAGTAATGCTGCTATTATAGGCTTAATTCCTATTTCTGCATCCTTTCACAAAGGGTATTGTCTTTTCTGTGGTCTAAAAGCTGACTTTGGGGTAATTGTAACTGGTCCTGCTTTTCAAATAAGTCCTACATCTGACTTGCCTGTTGACCAAAGAGTTGTTGGAATTTCACATAAAGCCTTTTCTTCTTCTTCTAATAAGAATGCTAATCAGCTGTCCTCGCTAGATTGCAAGTGTACAGCTGGATGTGTCTGTGTCAACCAATTCAGTTTTTGTTTTTGTATCCCTTGTTCTGATAGTTCTAAATCAGTCTGTTACTCCCATCTTGTTACTTTTTCTCCTAAGTCTGCCCATTTGACACTTTTGTTCTTTGTCAAGCTGACATGTGGTAACTGATTTGATCTATACAATGCAAGGAATTCTTTTTTTTTTTCAAAACAGGTTTATTGTTTTAACATACAAGAGAAATATCATAACAATTTTATACAATTAATTAAAAATAGATATGATTATAACATTCAACAAAACAACTAAAGTATTTACAAAGACATCCACTACAATCAGATCAATTAATTAAACTAAAATACCATGCTATTGAAATTAGGATTTTTTTAACAAATTTTGTAAATTATCCCATACAATATAATAAGATGTTTTTCTAGTTGTTCTTGACCTAATTGTGTTTATTTCCATATGGCACACTATATTCAGAACATTTTTAAATTCATTGAACGAAGGAGGTGTATCTGAAATCCAATTTCTGGTTATTATTTTCCTAGCCACTGCTAGAATAGACCATAACAAGGGAAGCTTAACCTTTTTAACACTTTGAGGTACAGGTGTGTTGAATAATATAAGAGATTTAGAAATAATGAAATTATCTGTAAAAAGAGCCTGCAAAAATTCATTAACTGACTTCCAATATTCTTTCAATTTTATACAGTCATAAAACATATGAGCCCAGTCAGCATTAATTTCTACATTACATCTCTTGCATAGATTATCTTTATTATTTATTTTATTCATCATCAAAGGTGTATAAAAAGCTCTATGTAAAAATTTCCATGTATAAAGTCTCCAGACAATGGAAGACGTAGTTCTATAGGCAGATTCCAATATATATTGTTTATCTTGTTGATTTGGTGGGTCCCCATTAATAGAAGTGAAATAATTCCAGTATGTATCTACACTATAAAAAGTTTCTTGTCTGATAATTTTATGTATGTATGAAAGTTTACCTTTATCAGAAACTTTATGTTGTAAATTTAATATCAAGTAATCAATCAGTGTTGGAATAGATTCTTTAACTGTTATAGACATTAGATCTATTCTATCAATGAGATGTTATCTAAAGGTCTGAACCTCTAACCAGCAAGTTTCTCTTAGATCAAATTCTTGTTTTAAGAAATCTAGATTTTTAACTTTATTATCAGATATCAACTGATACCAGTACTTTAGATCATTATCTATAGCTAAATTAGTTCCTTCAGAAGTAGATGACAAAAGCATACCCTGAGTATACATTATAGGAAATATAATAAAATTCCATTCCCTATACTTAGGGTGCATGAATATAAAGTTACGATAGCTAATAATAATATTTAATGGGTAACAAACCATATGTTTAGGTGTAATAGGTGAAGTACAAAATTCTTTTAGTAACCATAACATGGAGTTATTTACAATCATATTTTTATGTGCTAAGGAGATTTTCATGAAGTGCATACTAATTAGCTCCCAATAATCTTTCCGTTTTGCGACATATGACTGATCTATTAATAAAGTAATAACTTTTACAATAGAAGAGATAGTATATAAATTAAAGTCTGGAAAAGAAATACCCCCTTGAGACCAGCTATTAGTATGTTTCTTTAATGCAATCCTAGGTCTATTAGGTGCCCATAGGAAATTTAACATTAGTGTATTCAGTTTCTTGATAATTATTTTTGTAGGTGGAAGTATTATTGATTGTATTAAGTATAAAATATTGGGGAATATTATCATTTTAATAATTGTAAGTCTCTCCTCCATAGAAAAAAACATATTATTCCAGGTATTAAAAAGATTTTGTATATTAAGAAAACAGGTATTATAATTATTATATATAATAGATTTAATATCTTTAGATAGTATTATACCTAAATAAGTTATCTGACCTGAATTGGGTACATATTTAGTAAAATCACTAATGAGAATATTTTTTCGTGTATATATAGGTAGTATTTTAGTTTTTTCTTCATTGAATATTAAACCATAAATACTTTTGAAATTCATCATTTTATCAAATAGAGACTGCATAGAAGAATTAGATCCTGCTGATGTAATTAGAACATCATCTGCAAAAAGTTGAATTTTGGATGTTGTATTTTCATCTATTTCAAAACCCTCTATGTCAGTACTGTTTCTGATCAAATTAGACCAAGGCTCCATTACTAAGGTGAATAATAGTGGAGAAAGTTGACATCCTTGTTTTGTACCTTTAAGAATGGGTATTTTTTGTGAAACATATGTTCCTACCTTAATATAAGCCAACGTTCCTTTGTATAAATGCTCAATTAGATTTACAAATGCATCTGAGAAGTTTGTGCACTTCAGTAAGGTAAACAGATAGTCCCAACTTACTGAATCAAATGCTGAACTTATATCAAGACTAATAAGTGTTAAATCTTTCTTTTTCCTATTTGCAAAATCAATTAATGTTAAAGTTCTTCTTATATTATCAAAAGTATTTCTATTTACAATGAAGCCTGTCTGATCTATATCTATAATGCCGGGAATGATTGTCTTCAATCTATCAGCAAAAATACTCATAAACATTTTATAATCAACATTAAGTAATGAGATGGGCTGATATGAAGTACATCTAGTTGGATCTTTATTAGGTTTTAAAATTGGCGAAATAAATGTATATTGCCAAGATGGGGGGGTTATTAACTCAGTTTGGGCCAAAATGTATTAATGAATATGTACTTTTAGAAAGGATTTTATATATCTCTGGTATAATACCAGCATTACCCGATGCTTTGTTTGATTTAAGCTTATTTATTTGTGTAATAACCTCTGTATATGAAATACTTTTGTCCAATAGTTTAATCTGTTGTTTATTAAGCTTTTTATTCATGTTTGTGGTTATAAACTCCTTTATTTTATCTTTAGGTTCCATGTTAATGTTATTATTGTTAATATTGTGAAAGTGATTTCTAAATTCATCTAGTATTTCTGGTAGACTAGAAACATTCTTCTTTTTCCTTAGAGAAAAGATTTCTTTGATATGGTTTTGTTTATTCAACCTTTGTGTTTTATTTTTAAGTCTATGTAAGTATTTGGGGCTTATTGAGTAAGACAAAAACTTGTATTTCTCTAGAGTTATTTTAACTTTATGAGTTAAAATTTCTTTGTATTTCTCATTTAGTTTGTTTATTTCTTCAATGACTTTCTTATCCATAATATTTTCTTTATTATTATGTTTATAAGAGTCTAATTTACTTTGAATATCTAACAATTCCTTATCCCAAGATTTCCTTTTATTATTATACCATCTTATACTTTGTCCATATAGATATGATTTTAAGGCATCCCAAACATAGACAATGGAGACTTCAGGAGTATAATTTATGTCTAGAAAATGTTGTACTTCTGAAAGTATATATTCTTTATAGTCTTTTAGTTGAGTTAAGTATGCTGGTATCCTTTTGATCTGAACATTATGAGTATTTTTATCATGAATTCAAAAACAATTGAATTATGATCAGATATAGGACATGAAATGATTTTGGAATTGATTAAATCTGTTACCATCTGGTTAGAAATAAAGATCCTATCTATTTTTGAATAAGTTTTGTATCTGTTAGAAAAAAAGGTGTATGGTAATGATTTTGAATCTATCTGATTATTAATATCATTCAAATGATAAGAATTAGCAAAATCATTTAAATGTTTTGCATTAGATGTAATTCTTCTTTTCCCTATAGTGGTAGTATCACTTTCATGTAGTATACAATTAAAGTCACCAGCTAAAATAATATCTCCTATAGAGAATGATATTATCTTATCAAGAAGATGTTTCACTGTATTAATACCAATTCCAGGTATCCAATATACATTAATTAAAGTGTAAGTCTTCCCATTAATTTGTATTGTAACCATACAAAACATTCCTTTGTCATCCTGATAAGACTTAATGGTTTTAGGAATGGGCATACTTTTATTCCATAAAATAGCCACTCCTCTTTTTTTCTGAGTGTGCTCTGAACTAACCAATACTGCATATTTGTTTGTGGCTAGTTTATCAATATCTTTTTTCAAGAGATGGGTTTCTTGCAGGAAGACTAAGTTGGCCTTATGTAAATTAATGTATCTTATTAGGCTTGCCCTTTTACATGGATTATTCATTCCATTAATGTTTAAAGAAATTCCTTTTAAAGATGTCATTTGGCGTTTTTAAAACTTAAGGATCTTATGATCAAAATAACAAATAACAACATAAGTAATGTTACATCTCCTCCTTTAGGTGTACCTTTAAATATAGCTGTATTTATTGAATCTCTTATGGGATTTTGTATAGGATTCAATTTTGTTTGTAGTGACAATGAGTGTACAAAATATATTGTGGATGTCAAAACTATATACATATAACAATGAACAAGTGAAAATAATGTAAGTATTAAACCTTGCATCCAGCCTGGAGTTAAAAACTCCAACTTAGGGTAGTATTTACCACTCAAGTTAACCCCCTACCCTAAGCAGCAGTACCTCAGCTACCACCTTATTAATTTAATACTGGCTATATTTAACTTAAATTAACAGTTTTCAATTCAATTATCTAGCAAGATAAGACTACACATTTGATAAAACAGCATCATACAAACTAAAATAAACTTTTTTTTTTTTAAAACTATTCATACTACTATATACATCTATGTAATATAATACACTTGTATTCAAATAGCATTCAAATAAACTTGATATTAGGAACCAAGAGGAGAGAGAGAAATAAAAGAAGTGAAAGAGGGAGAAAGAGTGAAAGAAAGAGAAAAAAAAAAAAAGGAAGGCATATTTACATATTAATTTATTCAAAGTATGTAAAAATAAGTTCTAACATTCATTTAAATCAAAAACTTTGGCTAATATGGTTCAGACATTACATATATTAAGATGTATCTATTTTCTGTCATGTAAATGCAGTCAACAGCTTCCAAAAAAAAAACCTTGAATTGCTTGTATATGAGCATTTTACTCATACTCATTATTGTCAGTAGAATAAAATACTATATATATAGAAATTGTTATAAATCATACTGCATAGTTATGCAAATTCTCAGAAACACTTGCATTATTGTAAAAAAAAAAACATCTGTATTTTGTATGTCTATACTACTGCTTTAAAATATATCACATAACAATTTCTTCCAGTATAGAGTTATAAAGTTATTTATGCTTGTCAATCAGATGAATTAAATGAGTTATAGTAAAGTATATGTTTGAAACATAAGTTTCTAACACAGATTAGTATGCAGCAGTCAAGTAGATTTTCAAAAACACTTGAATAAATGTTTCATTTTCTATGCCTTCTAAAATAAGGCATTTACTTACTACAAGAAACTGCATCATTTAAAATCATAACTGACATATTTTATGAATTATAACATAGATATTTAAGTAATTATATAAAATAACTCACATTTAAATGTCAAAGAGTTCATTTTCCTTCACATAGTCGCATTTTCATCAGTTCTACTTCCTGGTAGAGTATTCTTCCTGAATCTGTGATGTGTCAGTGTGATATCTGGGTCAAAGGTCAGATTGACTGCTTTCAGCTTCTCTGTGAGAATTCTGAGAGTTGAAGCTTTTGAAACAGCTCATGGACACTGTTCATGAAGTAGCCCACATCCCAGATTGTCTCCCTTAACATTTTGGCGGGAAACTTGTTAAAAACTAGTGACAAACATTCATTTAGCAGTGTAAATGCATCTAAACATGACAAAACCTTTGCAATGTATTTTATAGGTTATTACAGACACTATGTAAGTGAAATTAAGCCCAAAGTTATTAATAAGTAATAAAACTCAATATTTTTGTCCCAACTCAATTTTTATGCAAATCTTATTATTTACTGTGTCTATATGATCAAAAGCATTTCTATATATTAATATGAGAAAAAAAATAAAGAGAAAGAATAAAGAAAAGAAAAGAGAGTAGGAAATAAAAGAATGTAAAGCAGAAATAAAAAAATGTAAGAGAAAGCTGTAAGAAGTATATACAATGGAATATTACTTACTGTTTATATTAATAGAGTTAAAAATAAAACATATTATTTACTATTATTTAGTTCTAATTATTATTAGTTAAAGCATGACAGATTATTTACAAACAAGCATAAGCAGTATAATCAAGAAAGTATAATTAGGAATAGCATTTGAAGAACATATAAACTTTTTACAAGGAATAAATATGTTATTATTCTATTTATCATATTTTCATTACTCTTCTCTCCCTGCCCTCCCCCACCCTTTACCCACTACATAATCTAAATAGAATGTCATTGTTTAAACAAAGAAAAGAAGAAAAGGAGAAAAAAGAAGAAAAAAATGTATCAAATTACTGACCTTACTTCTCTTTTTCAGAAAGAGAAACAAATTGAATAATAGTTTGTTGTTAGTTCCTCAGATATTTTGACTGGTTATGAAACAAAACATTTCTTTGCACACAGAGAATAACTTTGATTAAATCTTTTTCAGAACATTTGTGGCTTTCTGGAAATGCAGGAACTATATTTAAAAAGATTAATAATGAAGTAAAATAATGAGAGAAAAAGAAAAAAAACATAGAACAAATCATTTGTTCTTTAGTCTCTTCTTCTTCTCTGAAGTCTTCCACGAAGTTTCAGTTGCCAGTCTCTTTAATGAAGGACTAGCCCATTCCATTTCCTCTATTTTATCCAAAATCTTATTTTTTTTGATAAACAGTAAAGCAGAGTCTAAGTCATCAAAAATTTTAGGACCATCAGGAAGGAAGATTTTTAGCTTGGCAGGAAACAGAAGGTATGTTTTAAACTATGCTTTTTTAAGCTCCCTTATTAGTGGCAGAAAAACTTTTCTTTTAGCTATTACCAAGGAAGAATAGTCATTGTCAAAACGCACAGTTGTCTCATTAAACTTAATAGGAGCTTTAGCCCAAGCTGATTTAAGAACCATCTCTTTATCAAAAGATGATAGAAATCTAACTATAACTGATCTAGGATAGTTTTTGTTAGAGTTAGTATTAGCTATAGATCTATGTGCTCTTTCGATACCAAAAGAGAATGCTTCTGGTAAGTCTAAAGTTTTAGAGAGCCATGTTGTTAAAAAAGAAGTAATATTGTTACCTTCAATATTTTCTGGCAGTTCAAAAATCCTATTGTTATTGCGCCTAGATCTATTTTCCAAGTCATCCAGCTTTGTTTGTAAGTGTGTATTTTGTTTCAGCAGAAACTCAATGTTGATTTCCTCTTCTTGGATTCTATTTTCCATGTCATTCACAGCTTCTTCTATGCCTGTCATCTGGATCTTCTGTTGTTGCAGGTCTATATGTAACAAGTCTATTTGTTTTGTAGTTTTTTCTATGAAGGTATCAATTTTAGTATCCATTTTATCCATCTTAGCAGTAAGTTGCTGGATTATAGTTATCAGAGACTGAAGTTCTTTCTTGATGCTGGAGTCTTGAGAATTTGTCTTACTGGAACTCATTTCAGACTGATAAACTGACAGGAAAATTTCCAATGTGATATCTGACAGGAATATTGTTAAAGTTTCCTTTCTTTTTTAGATATAGTTCAAGAACTATATAAAACAAACATATTTAGAAAGAAAATTACTTCAAAAATTAATTTTTTAAGTAATTAATTCCTGTCAGTGTAATGAAATTGGTGGAGCTGAAGAAATCTGCTGCTATCCTGTGTTCATCCTTGGCCACGCCCCCAATGCAAGGAATTCTTGAGGTAACGAACAGCTAACTACACTGTTCCCCTCAGTATCCCAGTACAAAGTACACAAAACCAATCTAGTTGCATGATTTCTAAACAATTCTTGCTCATACTCTCTATCAGGTCCTGGTGTAGTACAGTAGTATAGAGTACAGTGTAACAAATGCTGTCGACCAGTGTCAAGGGAGGGGGCTTTACTGATGGCTACGTTCATCAGTTCCTCGGTTACTGCCCCTGGACCAGTCTTGACTAGGTCCTGGCTGTACCAGTAAAACGTTTCACCCTCTGATCGCACTACAAAGGTATCCATTTGTCTCTGTGCCTCCATACCTCGTACAGTTGGAACTACTGCTATGCCAAATATCTGCATAAGGTCCCTGCCCAATAGGTTTACTGGACACTTTGCAGAAACAACAATTTTACTTCTCTGGGTCATACTTGAAACAGGGTCAGTTATTGCTATATCATGGGAAAGCGGTTCCCTGTATAGCTGTCCATTTGCGGCTTTTACTAGTATATAATCAGGTGATTCTGAATGTTCTGGTAACTTGGAGGGGTGTATCAAAGTCCGTCATGCTCCTGAGTCACACAGGAATTTGACTTCCCTTCCCTCCACCAGAAGTGTAACTTCTGGTTTCATATCTGCTAAGTAGAGCTCTAGGCTCAATAATGCTAAGTCCAAAATTTCACTTTCTTCATCCTCCATATCTACTTGCACTTCCTCTACTCCTTCTATCACATTTGCATTCGTTTTCTGTTTCGTAACTTTTCTTGATGATTTCTGACTTTCACATGATGTATCTTCACTATCATATAGTCAGTCCTCATCTCCCTTATCTTCTGTGATTACCTTTTTGTTTTGCCTACAATCCCTTGCTAGATGTCCCTTTTTCCCGCACTTGAAGCATTCACCTCTCTTTTTCCTCTCTTCAAAATCTTCTGATCGTTTGTCAGACTGTTTGGATCCCTGGGCATTCTTCTTGCCCTTTTACCTGACTGTAATACAAATACTTCAGCTCCATCTTCAGCAGTGAAGACTTGCACCTTCTTTTTCTTTTTACTATTAAAATGTCTTTCAGCATGTCTAGTGTATTCAAGTAAGGCGTGTAGCCTTCCTGTTCGATGGTCTATCATATGTTTCGTAATGAAGCTACTAATAGGTACAATGCAACCTTTCAAAAATGCATTTTTTAATTGTTGTTCATACGGGGAATCATTTGTTTGGTTCTCAGGAACTGACATACCGCTATGATTATTAAAACATTCTAATAATCTAGCATAGTATCCATCTATTGTCTCATTTTCCTGTTGTATGCATTGATTAATGCAAGTCCAGTCTGCTCTAGGTTTCCATTTCTCAGAGCTTCGGTCTGTCAGACCTTTCACTCTGTTGTCTAACTCCACGTCACTATGTGGGAGTGGTCTAAGCTCTGCATTACGAGGATTCCAGGTGCCACAAATCATGTGCCAATCTGGACCTATAATTTGTCTTACTACTTTTTCTACTTCTTCCCCATTCAAGTGGTAACTCAACCTCATGCCTTGTAAATCTTCTAAAAATTTCGTAAAATTAACTTTCGGATGGGGGATTCCCTCAGTAGCCTTCCGGATATCTTCCAGTGTCCATGGTCTATATACTAAGAGTGTTGGGTCCTGCCCTTCCTGTCCTGCCTGAGGATTTGGAACTTCTATAAGTGGGCATATTTCTTCCTCACTCTCATCCTGTAGATTTCTCTCTATTTGGTATGATTCTGTGTCCCTATGTGTTTTACGTGTTCGGGACCTAGTTTCAATAGGATCTCTAACAAATGGTTGTGGTCTTACTGAAACTTCAGGATAACGTGGAGGCGGACCAGCCTGTCCACTCGCTTCATATCCTGAAAAGGGTAAGGGAGGGGGCAAGGGAGGAGGAGGAGGAGCTGTTGCTATTACCAAGTTATTATCCTCTTTGTCTAGAAATAATGTTTTTGAATTTTTCAGCTTCTACTCTCTACGATTTGCTTCCTCAATCCACCTGTGTGCTTGAGGTATGCCTAATTGGCGTTGCTTTTTTGCCTGACTTCCCGCATCAGATTTAAACTGTTTAAGGAGTTTAACTAGTGAAGTTTTATCTAGTTTACCATCAAATTCATATTTATTAACCCATTTTGTATAATACCTAATGTTATCAGAACGTTGTAATTGCATTTATTTTGCGTCTTCGGTTAGGGGCGGATCCCGAGATGTTTTAGTGCACTGATTACCCATGTCAAAAAAAATGTTACGTAACCCTTTTTTTAACAAGTGATATCAAGTTCTCAGTTCCTGTTCACAGTTTATCTAGAATAACTGCCTACCTTATTCTGTAACCCTGATCTATGACCAAATATACAGTACTTCCTTTTGTCCCTGATCTGCAAAACAAATCTTGACAGCAATATACTGTAACCTAGTCCCTGATCTAAAACAGAAAAAAGGCAAATTCTTCCTACCTGAGCCTCCGGTATTGAGAAAGTCCAAGTTCTGCTTTTCGGCCACAGATCAGAAAGTGGCCAGCCTCTTTACACGACAATTTAGTCGGAGGTCTTTTCACTCAAGAAAAAACATTTCGGTAACTTCTCCTGCGCAGTATTCGACCACCGATATGCTCTGATCTGCAGCTTACCAAGGGAATTCCGGTCCAAAGGACCAAACTGTTAAATAAAATAAAATTTCAATACACAGGAGGTTCAGGTTAAAAAGTTTACTAGTGTACACCAGGAGGCAAAAAACGTACAAGTACAGAATTTTGTCTGACATGAAACAGGAAGCACACAATTTTATATAGGTTTAACATTTAAGCTATGCCCACCTTACTGACGTGATATGTCACAGGGCATCTACATCACTTTAGCTTACAGTCCTCTATTCATAAAACTGTTGACGCTGTATATTTAAAAAAACTTTTCCTCTAGATACAATACGGCCTTGCTATCCAGCTGGTCAGACATAATGCCTTTCTGTAAAGTTACTACTTCAAGGCTTCATATCAGTTCGAATACAATAGCAGCTTCAGTCTTTTAATACACGTCTTTGTTCTCTGTTACACATTCTCACACAGCTGCGTGCTATCTCAGTGACACATATACAAGGCCAAATCATTCCAACAGGAAAGAGCAGAAGATTTCATTATTTCACACATTTAATTTCCTGAACCAGCAGATAATCACTTGTGAAAAGCATAAACATTAAAACTTGCTAAGCTAGCATTCTGCCAGGGTCAAGGATCAGCTTTGCTTCAAGCCACACTGCAGTTTCAAAACTACTTACATTTACACATGAGTTAATCTGTACTGTTATATGATTAATAGAATAAAATGCATTATATACTACTTTGCTTTTAAACTAGCATTTCTCATATATTCAAATACACATTTTTATAACAATATACCAAGATTATAGATCCCTCTCTCTCAAGGTGGTATGGGCCTCCTCGCAATTGATTACATGTATATAGATCTGTAATCATAGGACTGCATACATATTTGCTGACCTCACCAGATCCAAACATAGGGAAAGTTTTGAATAATGAAGAGAACAGATCTAAGATAACTTCTCTGTTTAGTTTTGCAGAAGCATATTGGTGTCAAGTGGGTATGGAAACCAAACCAGAGGCAGATAAAAAAAAAAAAAACAGGCAACAGCTGAATGTGCCAAAAACAAAACAAAAAAAAACAAAACAAAAGAAAGAATATAAGGAGAAGGATGAGATGATAAGGGGATAAATGTGGAGAAGTCATGAATGCAGTTGTAAGTACAGAAAACTCCTGGAACAACCTCATGTAATTAAGGATCTGATGCAGGAATGGTTAAGAGATGTGAATTTAAATCAAAAGATGAAAAGTTAATATTATCATCCCATGATAGTGGACTACTTATACATTGGTTTACAAATTCCATTTATCATGTTGGAGAGACAGATAAATGCAGGTTCTGTAAAATAGAACTGTAAACAGTTGCACATCTTGTTTAAGGGTGTGATACACTTATGGCAGAGGGCCTGTATACTGAAAGGCATTAATAATGTGGCAAGACTGTTGCGATGTGGATTGTGTAAGCATAACAATATTAAAGGAGGTGAGAAGCCCTGGCAGCAAGAGCCACAAAGCATTACAGAGAATGCTGATGTTTATATTACATGGGATTACCTATCACCAACAGTTCAGAAAACAGATGCAAGAAAACCAGATATAGTAGTCCATGAAAAGAAGACAAAACTAGCACTGATCATTGAAATTGCTACACCCAGTGATTACAGTGTCTTACACACAGAGAGACACAAGTCATAAAATACTAAGATTTGCAGGCAGAAATGGGGGATAATGTGGAAGAAGTAAACCTAGACAGTTCCAATAGTAGTAGGAGCAATGAGTCTCATACAAAATAATTTAGAGACATATTTAGATATGCTACCAATACAAGTAAACCAATATGAACTGGAGAAGGAAACAGTTCTGAGCATATTGTGGAGGTATAGCTGATATCATCAAAATTCCACGTCATAGAACTTTAGAAAAACAAGACGACTTTGCCGAAAATAGACTTTATCAAATGTTCACATCACTTACTCCAGGAAAAGAGACACTTGGGCACCATAGGGAAATGATCTCAGAGTTGGTATATTTAGTTGGGGGGGGCTAGTATGTTTCTGTGTATTTGTTTTGCCATGGTGGCCAAGTGTCTCCTTTCCCAGAGTAAATATCCGGTGATTTGAATGTTCAATATAGTATGTTTAAGGCAAAGTTGTCTTGTGTTTCTAAAGTTTGATGAAGTGAAATTTCGATGATATCAGGTAGAGTACAATGCAACTATTTTGGCTAACATCAAAGACTGAAACAACACTAATTTCATGACTTTAATCATACTTTGACTTTTGTGCATATTAATAAAGAGGATATGGTATATAGAGCAAGCAGAAAAACACATAGAAGGAGAAGGACTAGAATGGAGTTGGGGAAGAAAATGTGGAACAGTTGTACAGTTTTTTAAAGAAGGGTAGATGAATTAGTAGGTAAGGACATGTTACGGTCAGGAAAGAAGGTATACATATAGTAGCAGATGCAGAAAAATATAGAACATAGGCAAAGACAAACAAGGGAGGTGATGGCACAAAAGGGGGGACCACAGTGGAGAAACAGGCAGAGGGGAAAGACAACTGATGATGGGGAGGAGTGGACTGCAATACTGGGGAGGGGAAGTAAATAAAAGGAAGACTATCACAATGATGGGGGTGGGGTGATGACTGCCTTTCATTCTGCCCTGTGCAGCACCCAGCTAGATGCTAGTTCCCTTCATGATTGTCCTCCTCACTACGCCCTGCCTCATTTGGCATACTGCTGAAGGCTAGGCAGTAATATGAATCTACCAGCCACAAAAGGACATTCTCAAGTGAGCCAATGCATGTTTCAAGCCACCAGTCCACTACTACTATCAACACTTCCTCAAATTCCTGCCAATTAGTTTATTGTAATCTACTGGTGGTATCCTCAGAGTGTGTGACAACATGTCTCCCTGGTGACAGCACACCACATGCTACCATGGAATCCTCCAAGTTATCTCTCACTGGATGACATTTCTAACCTAAGGACAAACAGGCCTGGTCTCAACTGGACACCCTGCAGGAGACTGTAGGGCAAGTGGATGGTGTGGTAACCGCTGCCACACCACAGACTCAGCTATGACTGACACTGCATGCAATGGTAACATAAATTAAGTATAAATAAATGCAACAGAAAGATAGCAGGAAAGAGAGACACAACAGGGAATAGTATCAGCAGATCTATGCTTGACTATCATAGTCAGGCCCCAGTGACCTAATGGGTAAGACATTGGCCTCCTAAGTCAGGGATTGTGGGTTTGAGCCCAATCTAGGGTGATATGATCTTAAAGGGGTGGGGATTTGCCATAATGGTTAAGGTGCATACCCCACAATCAAAGGATACAAGGTTTGAGTCTCACCTTTGAAAGGGAAATTTGCTAGGCTTAAAATGGCCCACAAGGGCAGCTAACCTATTACTTACCTATGAAATATCAGGCATGAATGTACTTGAATGCAATGGAGGATATTTCTGTCCAGGCAGATTACAGGGTAACGTAGACTTGACAGCAATAAGTAACTGGGGGCATAAGCAGATGGCCAACTGTATTCATGTGGGGGTAAAATGCAGGACAGCATGAGTCATGAAAGGTGTACTGCTATGTGCTATGGCCATGGGGCAAGCATGGTAGATATGGCCAAGTGTAAAGATGTCACAGGTCAGGATGTTTATCAGTAGAATACAGTAACACCAGGAAAGCCAGTGGAGAAAACTTGGTGAACAGTTATGTTGATGGACCACTGGTGTTACACATATTAGCTAGTACATATAAAGCTGCTTTGGATATGACATGTACAGGTGTCATTGTCACGGGGCTTTGGTGAGGTAATGGTGCAATATGCTAAGAAATCTGATATGTGTGATCTGTATAATAGCAGGAGTATACCAATACATACTGCAAGGAACAGATCAGATCCACAGATGTGTGTTATGGAATGTCATTTGGCATGCTGAAAGAATAACCTGTGGCAGGCACATGATTCCTACCCTGACAGTGTGGGCACTTCAAACAGATTGGTTGCATACCTCTCAACTTCTTTGATCAAAAATTCTGGACAAAGTCAAAAATAGTGGAGAAGAAAAACCAAAAATCAAGTACATTTATTTTAAATATTACTCTAATACACTTAAAAGGTTAATAGAACAGCATTTGTATATTAACATGCATTTTCTGAACAACGAGCACACTAAAAAAGTATGCGACTGCAATGTCTGGCATTATTGACTGACTGCAGTCCTCAATAATTTATCAAGAAATCAAAACTTTTATGAGGAACATGAAAAAAATATGTCTCAAAATCTGGGATGTTCAGCAAAAAGACAGTTGAGAGGTATGGTTGGATGGGAGTAACAACACCTTGGCCTGTGTGGACAATCAAGGTGTGTCCAGCAGTATGTATGCCTGTGAGTGCCATTAGTTATCACAAATAAGACTGATTAGAGAAATTGATTGATATGACATCTGTATGCAGTTATTCTACTGCAGTTGTACACTCACCTCTATATCTCTAGGCACTTTCCCTGTGCCATTGAAAGTGGAACCAATTTTCTTTGACCTGCTCAGGAGCTGAAAAACACAAATGAAAATGAAAACGTTCATGAAATATGTGCCCTGAATTTGGCCTGAAAAATTTGTATTACATTTTAATAAAAATTAAACAGTCACTTGTACTTACTTAACATATATTATTACTTACTATTACTGTCTGTGCCATTTCCATTCATGCCATTTGGCGCATCAGGCAATGAACGCTCTTCAAGTACTCATTTCTGTAACGGCTAGGTTACTGGTCTGGTGTCCAGTCCTCCTCAGAGGGTGTACCACAAACCTGCACATACACTCACACACACACACACACACACACACACACACACACACACACACACACACACACACACACACACACACTCACACCTAGGGCCAGTTTAGAGTGTCCAATCCACCTGTTGCATGGCTTTGGAATGTGGGAAGAAACTGGAGCACCCAGTGGAAATCCATGTGAACTCAGAGAAGACATGCATTTATTACAGAATCAGTGGAGTAACAGGCAGCACACTCACCTTTGGTGCAGAAGGCTGTGGTTCTATTCCTATACCAGCTGGATGGATTGTTGACACTGCAGTGCAGCAAGGGGGGGGGTACTGCACTCCTGAGTGTCATACTTAAGAGGATATGTTAAATCAAGGCCTCATCTGCTTGAGTTGGTGACAGTTCAGGTAGATATAAAAGATCTCAGGACTTTCCCTAATGCCCTGGCCAAATTTCCTCTAGTAATATAAATATCACCCTGGGTCTCCCCTAAAATGAGGCAACTTGCCTTAGTGGGGCTAACTCTGTCAACAAAGGATAAATAAAATTTAATAAATATACAGCTCAGGAGGGCTATCTCTAGGGTTTTCTTCCAGTGCCAAGCATGGTTAAGCTGGCACCTACTTTGGCCACTGTAGTAGTGCCTGCTCTTCTTGTCAGTTGCAGCAGTCACCCTGGCTACCATGGGCATCTATCTTACAATGGGGACCTTCATTAGAGGTATCCACAGAAATATTCTCAACTGCTTAGAACACTAACTCAGAGCCCTGCCAAATTCAGTGTCCATGGATACCATGGAGAGAGGACAGTACAGAGGAATATGGCTGCAAATTTGTGTCAGTGCACATTACTGTGATCACATGATGTGCATTACAGCATGACCATGTACAATGCATTCATGCAAGGTGATGTTTTGGTGTTAAAAGTTATGCTTGTGTAGGCCATAGAACCCACATCTTGGTTAATTAATACTCTTTTGTTCCTCTTCAGGCAGCAAATAAAGATTGCAATGTCCATGTGCCAGTGACACTGACCACACATTCACAATTAGTTCAAGGCAAGTCGTGCAGTTCTATAGACATGTAGAGGGCTCATAATGCAGCCTTGATTTGGTACACATTCTGAAAAAAGTGAGGTACAGACACACTTACCTATAATTAGCTTATTAACATAATATGCATGCTATCATTCTTAAAATTATGCAATAAATACAGCTATGGCCATTGCAGTGCTTATCGCTGTTTAGAATTTACCATTCTTGAACAAGGGAAATGTAGTTCAAAACAAAGGAAAAACAAAACATTCAGCTGTACTGCAGCTGAAATAAGTGTTGAGGGAAAACTGTTTGCACATGTCGGAGAACTGTTGTGATAAAACAGTATCTGTTCCAATTGTGTTGCTAGTGTTGTGCGTGGGTTGTCAACAACTGACTGCTGAGTGAGGGAGGTAGACACAGGAGGAGTTGTTAACAGGAAATTAAGTTTACTACCATAGTGTTTTATTCTTGATAAAATATATTTATTTTGTATATTCATTAACTGGGTAAGCTCACACAAGTGCCCGTTTCGATGGTTGACTCAGGAACACTCTCTGGTTAACTGTCTTGCTCAGAGTTGAACAGCAAGCAAGTGAATGTGGAAGGAATCAAACCTCATTGGCTATAGAAAGTAGCTCATTGAGAGTTCAGAGCCATAATCCTCTGCAATAACTGCCAGAAAGATATCTTTGCAGGACACAACAATACAGGCTATCACCGACAAGGGCAAGGTAGTGCACACAGCCTATCTTGACCTCACCAAGGCTTTTGATACCATCACCCACTCTGGAATTATAGATAAACTCACTAAACTGGGCATAAATCCCTATGTCACAGGATGGGTGGTCAACTGTCTCACTGACAGAACCCACACAGTAAAAGTAGCCGACTCCAAGTCCGACTTCAGTCCAGTGACGAGTGGAGTACCACAGTGTTTGGTCCTGGGTCCTCTCCTGTTCGGCATCTACTTCTCTGAAGTGCAGGCCAGCACAGAAGGTCTTTGGTTAACAATGTTTGCAGATGACTGAAAACTGGGAGCCATAATAGAATCACCTAATGATGTAGACATTGTACAAAAGGGCCTCACAGAGACAGATGCTTGGTGTCAAAGTCATGGCCTCAAGCTCAATGCCAAGAAGTGCATTGTCATCCCCTTTGGGAAAAACTCGGTAACCATGAACGACCACATAGGTGGTAGCTCACTAAACACTGAAAGTTTGATGAGACCTCTGAACTCAGATGGACAGTAGACTCTCCTTTGATAACTACATCACCACAGTAGTCAGGAAATCCTTCTATGTGACACACCTCATCACAAAAGGGTTCTCCTCTAGAAAAAAGAGGTCATTGTTCCTCTCTACCCATCCCTCATCAGATCCATTACAGAGTACAGTGCCCAGTTTGGCATGTATCTCACAAAACACCTACAACAATTGGAAAGGCCACAGAAATACCTCACTAAGAGGATTACCATCCTCAAACAGATACCATCCGCAGACCGGCTCAAAAAACTCCAGCTCTACTCCATCGCATATTACCTACTCAGAGGCGATCTCTGCTTACCATACAAAGCTATGTCAAACCCAGAGCTGTTGGACATGCTACACTTAAAGAAATCTCAATCTCTCCAAACCACATGTTCCAGGGACCTACACCTTGTCACACAATAAAACAGAACATGCTGGAGAGATAGATTCCTGTCCTAGAGACTTCCCATATTCTGGAACAAACTACCCATTTATGTTTTTTTTTTCTGAATGTTTTTATCTGAAGAAGTTGTATCATTGACGAAAACGTTTTATCTACTGTGTGACGTTTATACAATAAATCTGCTTGTGGAGTTTGTTGTCTGGAGGTGTTCCTTTGGCTGTCCTTATCGTGTGGTTGGCTCCTCTGGGTTGCTGTTTCTGACTTGCTTGTTTTTTGTGGAGAAACTACCCATTTATGTCAAGCAAAGCTCCTCATTGGCCCTCTAAGAAAAATCTTGACGGCTGGATGGGAAATAGAAAGTTCTCCCCGGGGATCACTTCTGTGGCACTGCTTGACAGGGGCACAGGAATATAATTTTCTTGGGTGGTGAAAGCCAGGGAACCTTTTTGGCTAGGCTTATATAGGATCCAGGGTGATAGCCTAGCACCTACCTATGAACCTATGAATGTAAGAAGGCCACAAATCTAGGGTTTGACACTGCTGACTAACATTTGTCTCACTGAGTATAGTGAGGGTGTAAATACTTTTCAAACTGTTTTGCTATGTTATGTGTAGATGGCAGGGTTGCCAGATGTCTAAATGGATGAGTAGGGCCTAGGGACCCAAAAAAAAAAAAAGGTCCTTCATGCTAAGTGAAGACCAAAAAAAAAAGTCTTTCATGCAAAACAGCAGACAGTTCTGCATTCAACAAAATTAGCTCCGCAGCTCTGCTTTGTGATTTTTGATTGGTTCATATGCCTATATGAGCCAATCAAAAAAATCGCACAGCAGAACCTCTTCTGTTCTATGCAGAACAGCCCACTATTTTACATTCAACAGAAGTGGCTCTGCTTTGCGATTTATGATTGGCCCATATGCCAGTATATGAGTCAATCAAAAATCGTACAGTGGAGCCTCTTCTGTTCAATGCAGAACAGCCCGCTGTTCCGCACTGAAAAGAAGTGGCTCTGCTTAGCGATTTATGAGTAGCTCATATGCCAGTATAATCACAAAGGAGAAGCTGCTTAACTAGGATTTTAACAGGCAGTGCAAGACTTGGGATTGGGCTGCTGATCTCAGGAAAGTCCTGCTCAAATAGGGATGTCTGGCAACCCTGGTACAGGAGTATAGGGTTCCAAAGTTGACAGGATATCTCCCACTTATTGGGTAATTTGCAGGAATGATTTTGCAAAATGTGTATTGCTGGTTGTGGTTATATGGGGAACTGCCATTTAACATTTGTTTACCTACTGCTGTTTGTAAGTGTGGTAATGCATTGCAGAATGCCTTTTTTAAACAATCCACTTAACTCACTATGGACAAGGTAAAAAAAAAAAAAAAAAAAACTGAAATGTGCATGTCTACAGCTAGTGGCATTTAGCTTTATTGGCCTGAATCTACTCATAAAGACTTAAAAGAGTAAAAAGTCAAGGAAATTCAGAAACCATGTAACTCAAACACTGTTATGTCCTTAAGGAGTCATTTGCATATATCCCATGGGCCTTTTCTGCAAGAGGTTTAAGATATTCCACAGGGAAGACTGTAGCTTGCCAGGGTCTTTCTTGCAGTTTTTATTGAATGGTTTGTGTCATTTTTTACCCTGTAATTTGGATGTTATTTGGGATATTTTACAGACATCCTTATGTTTATGCACATCGAGATTGATTTTAAGCTCTGTGTTTCTACAATGCAGCTTGATAGTTCTTTTAGGCTAAACTGACTGGGGCATAACATTCTAGATTGTGTATGTCTATGGCTACTGGGAGATGGTTTTATTGGCTTGCATGTACTCATAAAGACTTAACAAAAAAAAAAAAAAGCTATGAGTATTCAGAAACCATCTAACTAAAACATTATTATTTTCTTAAGATATCGCTTCCATATATCCCATGGCTTTATAGTTAGCGTATACATGTTGATATAATATATATTTTGCCATTTATTTTCCTTTACACACACACACATATTATATCTTATTCCCCATACACATCTGAGCTAAGTGTCCCATGACTACCACAGAATGCATTTGTAAGGCAGTCATATAGACACACGATGATTCCATTATCGCCTTTGCAGAGCTGATTGATGAGCTACTTGGCCTGTGTGACAACCTCAGAGAGAGTTTTGCACATTTAACTTGTTTTTATGATAATCTGGAGTTATGCATTTACTTTTGCTTTGTTTTTGCTTATTTTGTATTGAGTCTTGTAAATATTGTATCTACATAGTTGTTATTGTGCACTGGAGTGTCTCTCCTCGGGCCTCCACTGAAAATGGCTCTGTTCAGCCCAGGGGACGTTCCCGGTAAACAAATGCCAATAAATAATTGTAGAAAGGCACCACTGGGTATCTGTATCCTCAAGGTGCCCATCTTTTGCCATGAATTGTGGTCATCACCACTCTTGTGCTGATCCTCTTCCACTTGCCTTAGAAAAGACCAGTATGTGATGGTCAGGATATGGACTAAGTCCCATAGCATGGCATTCTCTATGTCTACTGCCAACATGGCACATGCTGTGGCACACCATGGATGCATATATAGATGTTGTATTGAGCCTCATAGTGGCATGTCCTACTACTCATGTTATCAAAGCACACCATCCTCTGTGCCAGCTATGGACTGGACCTGCAACATTCTTCAGAGGTTGGCACCTCTATACATGTGGTGTCAGCACACATACCTTCTGAGAGTGCCCTGGAGCTGTCATAGAGACACATGCAGAGTGGAGTGAATTCTGCAGGAGCTGTGTCCACCCACATACACATACATTCCAGCCAACATCATCACCCACAGCTGCCCATGTACACCACACTGGACCCACCACCCCTTCAATGAACAGTCTTAACTTAGTACATCACCAGATTATGGTACACACGCACTCATATCAGTAGCCAACCCACATCTCACAGTGTCTGGCATCTATCACAGTAGCCAACCCACACCTCACAGTGTCCAACATATATCACTGTGGCCCTCCTCACCAGAGTATGCAATGACTATGGTGCCCTGCCCTTAGTACTCTTTTACCAGGATAGCCTGTATCTGATGCACAGTATATCCAGTCTATATAAGGTATAGCATCAGTGTTATCTTTCTTATATCTAATCTGGCTGACAGCTGTAAAGGTGATGCTTTCTCTCAGTCACACTGTAAAGTGCCTGCATGTGCATTGCATAGTCAACTTCTGCAGCTGGGTCCTCCTCAACAGACACCTCCTCTGGTTCTGACTCCAATACATCATCTCATGTGATGGAAATACCCTTCTGTATCTATTTGCATACTGACATGTTGTATAACATTGCATGTAAGAAAAATATTTTGCTACATGTTTCTGGAGCATACTGCAGGGTGTCACAGGAGGCATCTAAACAACACAAGCAGGTCTTCAATCTGAACACATATTTGAGGATGTTTCAGGTCTGTGATAGTGCAGTATTGTTTGCATTCTCTGCCATGCTTTGTGGGTTTCTTATCAATGTCATGAGCCATGTCTCTGCAGGGTTTACCTGGTATGGCTAGTAAGATGTTCATGAGTGAAATCATCAGACACAACTTGTTGGTGTAAGTCACAAATGAGTCAGATGTTCGAGTCATTTGGATTGCCTGTGTGGCACTGACAAATGCATTGTTTTAACTTGTGGTTTGCAAACTACTGGCAGATGATGGAGTGGAATCCCTTTTGGTTGGTATGCTATTGTGAGTATGTTGCAGGTGAGGCCTTGATGCCAACATGGATGCAGCTAATGACAAACAGTACTTCAGGAGATTAGGCTAATTTATAAAATGTCCACATGGTATTGCTTCTCTTCTCTCCTCTGTAGTACAAAGAAGTATGTGTGTTCCCCTACATGCTGTATCATGGCATTAGTAATTGTAGTATCCTTGAGGCAAATGTCTAGAAAATACCTACTGTGTTTTCTGTTGGTTACTGGAATGTCCTTGTGGTCAAGATTTTCAATGCTATATATCTCAGTGTACAAAGGAATGGGCATTCCATGCCTTCCACAAACCTACATGCAAGGGTGGCACTTCTGTACCAGCTTCTTCATGGTGTCTATATCCAAACAGTACTAGTCCATTAGTTCTGTGTGACTGAGGAGATATAATGCTATGTCTAAGCAAATCCATATGTAATTAGGCAGGCAACTATATGCACTGTTTTGAATACCGGCTGTATGGGTTCCCATATACATCTACATTTGCGCTAATCTTGCTACTAACCCAAAACTTGTAGCATGGTCCTTGAATCTACTCAGCAGGATTTTATGGCAACAATGGCAGTCTTGACTCATTGTACAGTTATTATACATTTATGAATTGCTTTATCATTTACCTTCATTTGCAGTCACAGACACCATTGTTATTATAATGTTGCTAATTTCTATGTAATTATATGCTGACTTGCATGTTTTACTGGCCATGATATTTTGTGACCTTGAACAATCTAGATTCATGTGTGTCTGAATTGCACCTAACCTGCACACCATTACTCATTATGCAGTTTTGTCTTTCACATTGTGATATTTGTTTCTGAATCCTAGCCCATAGCATTATTTTCCATTAGTGACATGATGCCTTATTCACACACAGTTTATTCTTCTTGTCCAAGATCAAATACACCCTTAATTTGTCATTATAAGTTTTCAATAGTAAATTAAAGTTGCATTTTTCTTTACTTCCATTCACTGCTATTTAAGCCATTCCAAACCCTTTTGAACTGGGCTCTTTCAAAGTCTCTGACACTTTGAAATAATAGTTTTAAAGATTAACTGTTATAATATTTAGAATTTAATACGTTTTCCAAAGCTTGCCAAACATATACATACCTTTTTCTCAAGTTTCACTTTTAAAAAAATAAGAGCTTGCACAAAACAGTTTTTCATTTATATTCATCTTTATAACACATATCTAACCACCCTATGCATGTATATTAGAATAAATAATGTGATACCCTAAGACTCCAAGATCAATGTGTTTTAAATGAAATACCACTAAAACAAAGGAAGCCTTCAATACCAATCTTTTAAATGTATTAGAGACTGCACTTACTTTTTATGATGTTATACTATTTTGATAAAAAATACATATTCAATGATTTAAAGTGTGCCCTATTTTTTAGAATGACATTATTAAACTGTCAAATTATTTTATATTTTATATATTTATTTTATATTTGCCCATCTATAAGTTAAAACATTTAAAAATCCCTAGTATGTTACAAACACAAATCATACCAGTCCATTCTATCAGAAAAATGTTATTAGACCAGCTCTTTCTTCATTTCTAATTTTAAATATGGATTCACTTAAGGTACTGTTGCTATTTAAAGCACCCAATTTCAGGAGTACAGAAAGTACACTTTAGTGACCTCATTAAACAGATGTACTTTCACCATTCTATATAAAGCAAATATTTCATGTATAAAAATGTGATGTAATGGAATTAATCACACAACTATATATATACTTTTGTGAAAAAATTATATACAATTTGTGATATGCTGCAGCACATTTCTACTGTTTCATAGATAATGATACACTTTAAGAATGTTGATGGAAGCACAACAGACCATGTTTTACTAATGTAGATTTTGAATTTATATACAAAATTTACCTGATAATTTGATAATTTATAGAGTCAAGTTAATAGCAGTAACCCCCCCAAAAAAAAAAAAAATAACTGTTTTACTGATTCAAAACTAGCATAAAAAACAGATAACAGCACAGCTTGAAAATTTAATTAAAAATAGTAATGCAAGCTGTTACATTCAAAGATACTTTATCAGGTATAAAAACATCCCATCCAACAGATATTTAAATAGTAGATAATTAATTGGTCGTCCAATCAATAATGCAAGTAATGTAACCTTAAGACAGGTGTTAAAGATTCATTTAAAACTGGTTCATTCACAGCATTAAACAGTATAATCCATTTATAGTCACAATATTTAGTTAGAGCGGCTGTGGTGGTGCAGCGGTTAATGTTCCCACCTCACAGCAAGAGGTTCCCCGGTTCGATCATCGGCTGGAGTGCCTTCTGTGTGGAGTCTGCATGTCCTCCCTGTGGTCGTGTGGGTTTCCTCCTGGTGCTCCGGTTTCCTCCCACATCCCAAAGATATGCTGTAGGTGGACTGGACACTCTAAATTGGCCCTAGGCGTGAGTGCATGCATGTGTGTGCCTTCTGCGAAAGGTTGGGTGCCGGGCTGGCAACTTGACAATGTAAAACTCCACTGCCAATCATGAGTGGACAGGTGATCCGCTGTGGCAACCCCTAACCTGGAAAAGCAAGAAGAAGAAAGTCACAGTATTTAGTTAAACAATATCACCTCTACAATGTTGAATTAAAAATGTGTAGCATGCTGAACCTAAAACTGTGCCACCCTTTTCAAAAACATGTTTAGCCAAGGCATTAGTTGAAGCACACTTTTTAATATCATAAATATGCTGTAAAATTCTCTCCTTAAAATGTCTCTTGGTTTTGCCAACATAAAATGCTGCAAGTGACATACATAAGCCAACATATTTTAAATTTGAAGATTCACAAATCAGCAACAAACTGAAAGAAAAAGACTTTCCCAGTTGCAGGTTGCTTAAATGAAGGCGAACTATTGATATACTGACAAAAATTACAATCCATGCAAGGAAAAGTTCCAATTCTTGAAGTTATTTCCATACTGGGAACATCCATCTTAGTCTGCTTAATTCTATAACATAATCATCTTCTGAAGTTTAATTTGTTCTTAAAAACAATGCTGGGATATATTCCAACCAGATTTTTTAACTCTTGTGATGCCATTAAAATTAACCAATTTACGTTAATAAACCTTGAAGTTTTATTAAAAGTCATAACATAAGGTACATAGTTGCTTAAAACAGCAACCCTTCATTCATTACGGTTAGACTTAAAAAATGGACACAGTGCTAGTACATAAACTTTTTACACTATTAAAAGCAAATTCTATCTCCTCAGTTTTATATCCACGTGCTAACAATTCATTACACATAATAGATGCTTCACGAAAAAGACATCATTATCTATAGTGAGTCTGGACAAATGACAAAATGGTCCCTTTAAAACATTCCTACAAACATAACTTGGATCCATACTGGTATGATGTAATAAATAGGTATTTTTTTCTTAAAAGTAAGCTATATAAAAAGGAAGTTAGGCAGCCCAGAGACATCCTTATAGACATTGTTGTTGTTGTTGTGTCTTTCGGCTTTTCCCAGTTAGGGGTTGCCACAGTGGAACTCTGGTCTGCTAATGATTGGCAGTTGATTTTTATGTGCCGAGTTGCCAGCTCTGATGCACAACCTTCAACGAAGGTATGCCCATTCATGCATAGACATTAATATCTAAAATAATTATAACTTTCTGAAGACAGAGCTTCAAACTTAAGAAATATTGTGGTGTTACTAAGATAAAGAATAAAAACCTCCAGTTCATCTAAACTCAAACCCCCATATAAAAAAAATCATCTAAACTCAACCCCCATATAAAAAATCATCAACAAAGCAAGCATAAAACAAAACATTATCACTATACAGACTATCAAAAACAAATTGTTGTTCCCATTCATACATAACTAAATTGGCATACGTGTTAGCAACAAGCAAACCCATGGCCATTCAAATCTGCTGCAGGTATACATGATTGTCAAAACAAAACACATTATTCTTAAGCACTAACTCAAATAAAATACATACAGTATTAATAAAGGAATTAGAGTTAGTAGTAGATCTACCCAGTAAATGCCTAATAAATTCCATACCGTCTACACTGGGAATGGAAGCAAATAACGACTTAACATCAAATGTAACCATAAAATAAGAACAACGTACATTGTTGTCATTCCATTTACTTAACTTCCTTAAGAAGTCACCTGACTCAATGACAATATTTTCCATAGGTGTCAAATATGGTTTGAAAACCTGTTCTAACTATATAGATACAGGGTCGGTCAGCCAACCACGAGTGGAAACTATAGTTTGCATCCGTTTCAGCAAATCTTTATGTACTTTTGTTAGATCACAGGTAAAACAGGTTACAAAACAGAAAGACATTCAAACAAATCAGAACTAAGGTAAGACTCCAAAAATAAATCATATATAGTGGTCTTGACATTGGAAATAACATAGTTAAAAGTTTATACGGAGAGACGTCAGCCAACATCTCATTCATTAAATCATTATAAACTATTGCATCCATTAACACAGTTGCTCCACCCTTATATGCAAGACATATTCAATTACACATAAACATATAATAAAAAACAATGTCACATTTATTAACAGAAACAAGAACAACACTGGGATAAACTGGAGTAAACATGCTCTGTATCTTAAAAATAGTATGAGCTCCATCAATAGCATAGACAGAGAAATAAAGTTTAAGACATAAGTTACATGTAAATATTTTAAGTTCTGAAGGAATAGTGCTAAAAGTTAAAAAAAGATCAGACACAAAAGTAGCATGTATATCTTTAGAGAACAAAGCAGAAGACGACGATGACTTCTGTACTTGATCACACAGCAACCGCTGCCGAACAGTTAAGCCTTTCCCTTTTTTTGGCCAAACAAAAGTGTGCCTTTGCAAAAAATCTGACCGATCACAAATAAACCTATGTCTCTTCATAGTGATGAGTCTGTGTTCAAAATCTTGCAACCCATCAATTGTTTCATTAAATTTCGAGTTGGACAAATGTAACTGAGGGGTGGAAATAATAGTTTGACGGATACCCTCTATTTCATAAAGCAAACTTGTCTCACGCTGACAGAAAAATAAATGTTGATTAATAACATATCTTCGAACTTTGAATGTTGGCAGTATGACTGGTATAGGGAGAGAGCTTGCTGATATGATGGGCAAAAGGAAGGTAGGTATATTGTGTGTGCAAGAGACCAGATGGAAGGGGAGTAAGGGTAGGTGTATCAGAGGTGGGTTCAAATTGTTTTATCATGGTGTGGATGGGAGGAGAAATGGCATAGGAGTTATTCTGAAGAAATAGTATGCGAAGAGTGTTTTGGAGGTGAAAAGAGTGTCAGACAGAGTGAAGTTTATGAAGCTGGAAATTGGTGGTGTAATGATGAATGTTGTTAGTGCATATGCTCCAAAAGTTGGGTGTGCAATGGATGAGAAAGAAAAATTTTGGAGCGAATTGGATGAAGGGGTGATGGCTGTACCCAAGGGTGAGAGAGTGGTGATTGGAGCAGATTTCAATGGGCATGTTGGTGAAGGGAACAGAGGGGATGAGGAAGTGATGGGTAGATATGGTGTTAAACAAAGGAATGCAGGAGGTCAGATGGTAGTGGATTTTGTGAAAAGGATGGACATGGCTGTGGTGAATACGTATTTTAACAAGAGGGAGGAGCATAGGGTGACATACAAGAGTGGAGGAACATGCACACAGGTGGATTATATCTTATGTAGGAGGGCCAGTTTGAAGGAGATTGGAGACTGTAAAGTGACCGAGAAAGTGTAGTTAGGCAGCATAGGATGGTGGTTTGTAGGATGACGTTGGTAATCAAGAAGAGGAGGAGGAGTTTGAGGGCAGCACCAAGGATCAAATGGTGTAAATTGAAAAAGGGTAATTGTGAGGTGGAGTTCCGGGATGAGTTAAGACAGGCACTGGGTGGCAGTGAAGAGTTACCAAATAGCTGGGTAACTACAGCAGTGCTAGTAAGGGAGACAGCTAGAAAGGTGCTTGGTATCACATCGGGACAGAGAAAGGATGACAAGGAGACATGGTGGTGGAATGAGGAAGTACAGTAGAGTATACAGGCAAAGAGGTTGGCAAAGAAGAAGTGGGACTGTCAGAGAGATGAAGAAAGTAGATAGGAGTATAAGGAGATGAGGTGCACGGCAGAGAGAGAGGTGGCGAAGGCTAAGGATAAGGCATATGAAGAGTTGTCTGAAAGGTTGGACACTAAGGAGGGAGAAAAGGACCTGTACCGATTGGCTAGACAGAGGGACCGAGCTAGGAAAGATGTGCAGCAGGTAAAGGTGATAAAGGATAATGAGGGAAACATACTCACAAGTGAGGAGATGGAAAGAGTACTTTGAGGGGTTGTTGAATGAAGAGAATGAGAGGGAGAGAAGGCTGGATGATGTAGGGATAGTGGATCATGAAGTACAATGGATTAGCAAGGAGGAAGTAAGGATAGCTATGAAGAGAATGAAGAATGGAAAGACTGTTGGCCCAGATGACATACTTGTGGAAGCATGGAGGTGTTTAGGTGAAATGGCAGTGGAGTTTATAACCAGATTGTTTAATGAAATCTTAGAAAGTGAAAGAGTGCCTGAGGAATGGAGAAAAAGTGTTTTGGTACCGATTTTTAAGAATAAGGGTGATGTGCAGAGCTGTAGTAACTACAGAGGGATTAAATTGATCAGTCACAGCATGAAGTTATGGGAAAGAGTAGTGGAAGCTAGGTTAAGAAGGGACGTGATGATTAGTGAAAAGCAGTATGGTTTCATGCCGGGAAAGAGCACTGCAGATGCGATGTTTGCTCTGAGAGTGTGATGGAGAAGTACAGAGAATGTCAGAAGGAGTTGCATTGTGTTTTTGTAGACTTAGAGAAAGTATATGACAGGGTGCCTAGAGAGGAGTTGTATTGTATGAGAAAGTCAGGAGTGTCAGAGAAGTATGTAAGAGTGGTACAGGATATGTACGAGGGTAGTGTGACAGTGGTGAGGTCTGCAGTGGGAGTGACAGATGCGTTTAAGATGGAGGTGGGGTTACATCAAGGATCAGCTCTGAGCCCTTTTCTATTTGCAATGGTGATGGACAGGTTGACAGACAAGATCAGACAGGAGTCCCCATGGACTATGATGTTTGCAGATGACATTGTGATCTGTAGTAAGAGTAGGGAACAGGTGGAGGAGACCCCAGAGAGATGGAGATATGCTCTAGAGAGAAGAGGAATGAAGGTCAGCAGGACTAAGACAGAATATATGTGTGTGAATGAGAGGGAGGATAGAAGTATGGTGAGGATGCAAGGAGTAGAGGTGGCGAAGGTGGATGAGTTTAAACACTTGGGGTCAATAGTTCAGAGTAACGGCGAGTGTGGAAGAGAGGTGAAGAAGAGAGTACAGGCAGGATGGAGTGGGTGGAGAAGAGTGTCAGGAGTGATTTGTGCAGACGAGTACCTGTAAAAGTGAAAGGGATGGTCTAGAAGAGGGTCATGAGCCCAGCTATGTTATATGGGTTGGAGACAGTGGCATTGACAAAAAGGCAGGAGTTTGAGCTGGATGTGGCAGAGTTAAAGATGTTAAGATTTGCACTTGATGTGACAAGGGTGGACAGAATTAGGAATAAGTATATTAGAGGGTCAGCCCAGGTTGAAAGGTTTGGAGACAAAGCCAGAGAGGCAAGATTATGTTGGTTTGGATATGTGCTGAGGAGGGTTGCTGAGTATATTGGGAAAAAAAATGCTAAGGATGAAGCTACCAGGTAACAGGAAAAGAGGAAGGCCTAAGATAAGGTTTATGGATGTGGTGAGAGAGGACATGCAGGTGGTTGGTGTGACAGAGCAAGATGCAGACGACAGGAAGAAATGGAAACAGGTGATCTGCTGTGGCAACCCCTAATGGGAACAGCTGAAAGAAGAAGATGATGAATAACATATCTTTGAAGCTGAGTTGAAAAATCAGCTTTTGCAATTCTTTTAAGAAGTCAGGATACCGACTGTCATAAGTATGTATTTTAAGTATTTGCAGACAATGAGGTACAACGCATTCTTTCAAGTAAATCTCAAAGCTTAAACACTGCTATTGAAATATTTTGAACTGTTGTACCTTCCATTCAAATGTTAGAATCAAATTTCAAAACACTTGCCATAGAAGTAGAAATCAGAACTCCAGCAGAATGTTCTTCAGTCACAGTATTAATATCAGCTAGTAGATTACCATTACCTTTTAATAAATGAGATAGATAATAAATTATCTGAACTCCAGGTTGGAACATTAGAAAATAAATAAAGTTTGGCAACAAACTAAGTTGTCCCGGGACATCATCATGGGGAGGGGGTTAGATTAATATTAGGAGAAAGTAAGTGGGTTGGGGAGGTGAAAGGGTTAAGTGGAGGCAGGGATGGTTGGGAGGAAATGAGATAATGATGAGGAGGGACTTAAGAGGTTTAGTCTAGTGTAGTTTGGTTAAGCAATCAAATTTTGGCATGACCTTGCTAAGCCAAGTGTATGTCCATGATGACCTGTAGTAGTTTCTGGAGAGCAAATCGGTTTCAGGTTCTTGGTTGGTGGCTGGTGGTTGGTATATGCAGGTAGTATATGTGTGTATATATACTTGGCTGCGGAGGAAGATCTCAAGTTATTGGTGGTGGTGGATTTGGTGGTTATGTGGAGGGATACGACTTGTTTCCCAGGTTGGTAGAGTTCTAAATTTAACACTTCAGACTGCCGTAATCTGTTTCCCAGGATGGTAGTCTTGTTCATTTTGGCATAATTTCTGGTTTACGTTTGGGCAGAGAGGGATGTTAATATATATATATATATATATATATATATATATATATATATATATATATATATATATATATATATATATATATATATATATATATATATATATATATATATATATAAAAGGGGAGGGAGATTGGCGATTGAGCGGTTGTGGAGGCTTCCCTATGTAACTTTGCTAACTTGATGCTTAGAGAATTTATACGCTGTGTTGCTTAATGTCATTGGGTAAGAGCTCATGTGAGGTTGTGTTACTTCATTGTTTTGGAGTTACATGGATGCTGCTATCAAGGTGAGTGAAGATTATGGCTATTTGAAATATTCTCCATTCTCAACTTGCTGCGACTTCAGAAATGAGTGAAGCGCTCTTGCAACACCCCTGATCGACTTGTTAAATCTTTTGGTTAACAGGGTGGCCAACATAAGCTAGTTTTAAATAAGTCCCAGTCTTCAGAGTCTGGAAATATTTATTTCATATGTTATGTTCTGCCTCACCTTCTTGCTTCAGTTGCTGCTGAAGGTGATAAAATTCAATTATCAGTAACTAACTGCCTTATATTTGATATCATCCAGTTTTAGCCATTACTGCCAGAAAATCACTTGTGGCCCATTTCGTCAGGCCTAGTAAATGTTGCAGGATTTCTAGCCTGATATTATTGGGCAAGCATGGTTTCAGTTCGGCTGTCATGGTGGCCATTTTAGTTGGCGTGTCATTAAGGGAAGTCAGCAATGGTGGAGGTGCAGTAAATGTTTAGTCGGTGTTATTGTCTCTGCTGATTGATTTTAGTTATATGTGGATGATTTCTGAGGCTGGATTACCAGTCTGCATTGCCCTGTGCTAGTAGTTTATTGGTGGCTTTGTTTCAGAGTTTGAGGGTGGGTGTGCATCTGAGTGATTCCTCCTGCTGTGTTTAATGTCGGCCTTTTGAACTTGGTGATTCTTGCTGGTGTCACCCTGTTATTCTGGGCGTATATGGGTAGCAGTGATAGCAAAAAAAAAAAAAAAAAGCCATCCCTCTGGGATTCTTACATGACCCGCTGCAGATGTCATGTTGATTTGGGTCTGTTTGGCATAGGATTTGTGATGGTTTGGTGGTGATGCTGTTATCAGGCGTTGGCAGCAGTTGGAAGATTGAGAAAACTATGTGTCCCTTCTCGGGCTTTCGGCCGGTAGTGTGGGGGGGCTTGACTGTATTAATGGGTAGTACCATGCATGCATGGGGTCACAGATGTCAGGTTTTAACAAAGTTAATTGTAAACAGAAGCTGTCCTTTTTAGGAACAACACGCCAGAGGTGACACCTAAAGTGGTATGATATTCAATTTTGTAAGAAATAGAATCTGTGTTATGTTGTGGTGGTTTCTTACTATGGTTTATGGCTTTCAAATCCACTTAAAAAGTTTCAGAGGTGACAGGTCCTTCAGCCAGCTTACTACTGACTTGTTTTCTTAAACTGTTTGAAGATCTAAAACTTTTGGGACTTAATTTACAACTCAGTATTCCTACACCTTGATGCTCAGTTATTGCAGACTATTCTTTTGATACTCAGTTATTGCAGACTATTCTTTTTAGAGATGGTTGAATCTGTTTATTTAATTCCTAGCGGTTTTGACGGTGTCTCCCCACAATCAAAAATACAGTGTCCAAGAACTAGATATCAAACTGACATAAGTGCACTGAGTTAGAAGCCAGTCTTAGGGGTGTAGTTGTGCGTGCAGTGGTGAATTTTGATAATTTTAAGCTTGCTTCACGAACTTAGAGTTATGACCCTGACAGAGATCACAGCTGTTTTCACCATCAGGAGGGCATACCAAGCAGCATCAGAAAACTAGCCAGTAAAACAGAATGTTGTGTTCTATCATGTTCGTCTCATTTTATTTTGTTTACATTGTTAACAGCAAAAACCTTGCCTACCATTTTATAAGCAGCTTATGTAATGCAAGACAGACAAATTTCTCATAGCAAAAAATGCATGACAGTCCATCAAAAGGTGAAAGGTAAATGGACAGCTGACTGACGCAGGGTACAACATGTAAGATGTCAGTATTTACACAAACCATACACAGCACTACACAGACTAAAGTATTTCTGTTACTTATGAAGTTAAATTTATGTAGTTTTATTACTTTTTGATAAAATGCTGTGTACAATAAATGTGAAGATGTCTGTGTTTGCTTTGCACTTGTTAAATGGTGGTTGATAGGCAAACCATTGAGGGATAAAGTAGATAAACAATGGTACGTATTTTAGCTGCAGCTGTCATATTTTGGAGGGGGTCCATTTACCATAAATAGAGGTTTTCGTGGAGGTTATTGGCAGGTCTTTGAATAATTCTGCTAGGAAATGTCAGACCTTAGGGTCAGGGGGAAGGAGGCTGCTTTCTCTGCAGATTATTTATTTATGTATGTCTAATGCATCATATTTATAAATTAGCAGTCAAAAAAAAAAAAAAAAAAAACACTGATATGGTGGGGTCCCTCTTGGCATAGAGTAAACTGCCAATTTTGGGAGACTGCTAGGATTGGGAGGGCTTTTCAGTGGGCATGGGTGAGGTATAGGTAGTAGACAGGTTGGGGAATGGTTTTGGACTTTGGTGATTTATTTCCTTCTCCTGGAGGTCAGGCTTGATAGGCAAAGGGCAAAGCTGTAAATATATACTACTATGGCAGGGCTCATTTTCTGGACTATAAATTATAGCGCCTTCAAAGTACATGGTTCAATAGGTGTGCAAAGGTTATTGGTGTGCACTTTGCTTTGGATTTCTCTGTTAAGGAATGGAGTGACTGATGTTTCTCTGCCACTGATTATCAAAGGACAGCTATACCTCTCAACTGTACACATTTTCACAGAACATTCAGATTTTACTTCATATTTTCAGGTTCTCATAAAATTCGTTTCGGGCAACTCCCTGAGGGTCGAGGTCAAAAACTAAGGACAGACATTTGAATTTCAAACTTATATCTTTCAGATATTCAAGATAATACAATATCTGTTCTATCAATTTGCTAAGTTTGTAAGAGAAATATTTTAAAGTGTCCCTACTTGTGCCTGTGTCTTCCCATTATTTATGGTTGTCCAGACTCTTTGTTCTAGGAAGTTGAATGGTATGTTGACAGCCACTTGTACTTCTTTGATTATAGCATGATTATTTGATTATAGCATGGCTGGTGCTACAGAGATTAAGTGTTAATATTTCTGGGGGGGGGGGGGCATATTTCAGTCTCTCTTAGGATTACCAGTTAGATTTAAAATTTGGAAGTGGCATTCACTTGGGGTTCTATCTTCATGTGATTGTCCAGTAAATACAGGCAAATCTTTACAGTCTGTATGTAGGTACTGATAGGAGTTGCAACAACAATAGTGGGGACTTGCGTTGATGTGACTCCAGTTACCTGTCGGCTATTCTAACTTTATAAGTAGCAATATTTAAGAAATTGCCACTATATTGGGGTCATTGTCCCACTTTACTTATAGCTTGGTTTATACATTTTCCTCAGTGAATTGAGAGGGATGACTAGCAGGTGTTTTGTTGCTATTTTGTAGTATGTGGACATTGCTGGCCTGAGGTGGCAGAAGAGACAGATTTAGCTCAGTTAGGTTCTCCTTAGAACTTTAGGATCTTCGTTTGGGGCTCTCAAGTCTGTCAGATAAATGATGGTAAACATTAAGGGGGGGGTTATATGGATAAGGTGTCTGGCCCATAGACATGTGGTATAGGGTTTGAGATAGATTTGTTTTGTTCAATCTTGTAAAGGCTATGTACTTAATCTGTTTTTTTTTTGCAGGTGGTGGAGGTCCAGAAGTTGATGAAGCATCGGTGGTGATCTGAAGGAAAGTAATTGAAAGGTGATGGAGGCAGTTGCCATGGAAGTCCCGGTTATTTTGGTACTGTACAATGGGGTCACAGATGGGGTACTGCATAGAAATGGAAGGTAATGGATTCTGCTTTTGATTTTGGTAGCCGCATTGCATTCATCAAGGAGATTTGCATTAGGGGTTGTTTAAGGCTGGGTAGGTAGAGTACTTTTTTGTTGGGTATAGGTGAGTTTTCAAGAACCAGGTCAAGGGGTGCTGGTTGGGTGTGAGACTTGATTCTAGTTGTTTTGATTGGGTGTCGAATTGAGTTCAAGGGGTTATAGTTTGTGGTTTTGTGGTGGTTATAGGTTGTCAATTCATTCAGGTTGAGCTGCAATTTCAGCTTTGAAGGTAGCGGGCTGAAAGGGTATGTATTCTGTTGGTGTGGATGTTCCGGTGTTACAACAGGGTCACGGTTATCCTACTTTATTTAGTTTCATTAGGGTGTGTTTCAATGATGGCATAATATAGGGGTTTCTGACAAGATTCTAAGGTGCTTTACAGATGATGGGTACACCAAATGATGTTTGGCTTGACCCTTCCCTTTATGGGAAGTGGATTGAACAATTTTGGGTAGAAGGAAGGGGAAACAGCCTGGTCAGGCTGGTTGGTGGAGAAGAGGGATAGGCTTGCCCTCTTCTGTTCCCCCTCCGATGTCTGGATGTTCTTTTCAAGGATCTGGGGAAAGGAAATGAGTAGTTGGAGGAAGCCTGCTGAATAGATAAGCAAGCTTGAGGTAAGGATGGTCCTTATTTGGTGGAAGGTAATTCAATGGATGGATAGTGTATGAAGTGAGTTGGGATGCTGCTTCATAAGTAAAGTAAGTGAGTAGAGGTATGGACGCTGCTTACTGGGGCAGGGTGAGTAGGTACGCTGCCCTGATTAACATTACAAGGATGTTATGCTGTATTTAGAATCATTTATATCATGAATAGTTGTAATTAATAAAGTTGGTGATCAAAGCTATGTTATGGAAATTTAATAAAGGTCGTCAAATATCATTTGGTGTGATGTGTGTTATTGAAGGGGACTGGGACAAACTAGGAGTATAGTGCAGTTTAAGTACAGGGTATGCTATGTCTCCAGAATCACAGACAACAGAATCAAGCTAAGAGCAGAGATCCCAAAGAAATGACTGTTTTACTGATTCAGATTTAACATAAAAAGCAGATGACAGCACAGCTTAATTTTTTAATAAAAAAATAGTAATACAAGCTTTCATGTACAAAGACTCTTCTTCAGGTATAAAACATCTCAACCATATGATTGAAGAATGTTCTGCTGGAGCTCTATCTTCTACTTCTTCTTTGGCAAGTATTTTGAATTTCATTAACATTTAAATGGAAGGTACAGCAGTTTTAAGGTTGCCTGGCTTGAATCATTGATTGGATGACAAATTAATTATCTATTTAAATATCTGCTGGTTGGGATTTTTTTATACCTGATGAAGCATTTTTGAATGTGAAAGCTTGTATTGCTACTCTTTTTTTATTAAAATTTTAAGCCTTGCTATTATCTGGGTTCCTAATTTCTGAGTTTTGTGCAGTTAAAACAGAAGAACTTCACAAACAAAACTTAGTAATACACTTCGAAGATAGATCCAATTGAACTCAATGAAGTATGGAACACCAATCTAGCGCTTTCATTCACTTTATTTAACGTGAACTTCATCAGAAACAACTCACCCAGACACTAAAGCACTTTTTATAGTAAAAGAATAGTCACATGTTCTATGATGTAAATAATTAATTCCATTTGTATTTACATACCTTTATAAATTGATATTCTCTTTTAAATACATATTTTAAAAAATGTTAAATATGCACACTATATATAATAATAAAAATAATAATAAAAATAATTTCATAGATAACAAACATTTTATATTAACTAACTCATTAAGTCCTGGAGCTTGATGTGCTCCTAGATATACCTGCCAAATAGATTCTCTACATTCTAGCTCAAGTTTTTTATCTCCACTAAAAATACTATTATTAACACTGTCCAAAACAGAAAAAATAAACTTTTTGAAATTATTACACATGGTAAAATGCTTGCCCAGTGCATTTGTCATGTCCTTTTTCTTGATAGCTAAAATGTGTTCACTTATTCTTTTTCTAAAACATCTTGTAGTCATCCCTACATAATAGCTTGGACATGGCTGGCATTGGGCAACATATATTACCATGTCACTATGACAAGTGTAATACTTTTTAGACCAATGTGTGATGTTTAAATGTGAAAAATAAACTGATGAAGAATTACTAATATATCTACATTGTTTACAATGATGGCACGCATATGTACCCCTGGTGTTAATAACGACACCACTTTTCTTGTCCAATGTGTCTACTCTTTTCTCCAATAAACTTTTGAGATTTACTACATTCTTAAAGGTAAAATTAGGTTTAGTACCTATAACTTTAACTAATTCCTGATTACCTAACACTATCTTCCAGTTTTCAAATATAATCCTTTTAATAAGCCACATTTCGTTAGAAATAGGCAAAACAAATGCATTGTTAAATTCTTTATCCACAGTTGAAATATTACTAGTGGAAAATGTTGAACTATGAATCAAAATAGGACTAGCTTTATTATTTCTTAATACCATAACTTCCCTTTCAATAGATTCTAACCAAAAAAATGTGATAACCTCTATCTAGAAAAAATGTTCTCAAAATTTTCATTTCGTTGTAGAAAATGTTATCTTGAGATGTCAATCTACTCAATCTGATGTATTGTCCCTTAATAACTCCTCTCTTCATGTGCAATGGGTGTAAACTTTCTTTATGCAAGTACTGATTAGCAAATGTTGACTTCCTGTATATTTTGCTAAAAAATTGTCTGACTGTAGAGTCATAAAGCAAATCAACATTTGCTAATCAGTACTTGCATAAAGAAAGTTTACACCCATTGCACATGAAGAGAGGAGTTATTAAGGAACAATACATCAGATTGAGTAGATTGACATCTCAAGATAACATTTTCTACAACGAAATGAAAATTTTGAGAACATTTTTTCTAGGTAGAGGTTATCACATTTATTGGTTAGAATCTATTGAAAGGGAAGTTATGGTATTAAGAAATAATAAAGCTAGTGCTATTTTGATTCATAGTTCAACATTTTCCACTAGTAATATTTCAACTGTGGATAAAGAATTTAACAATGCATTTGTTTTGCCTGTTTCTAATGAAATGTGGCTTATTAAAAGGATTATATTTGAAAACTGGAAGATAGTGTTAGGTAATCAGGAATTAGTTAAAGTTATAGGTACTAAACCTAATTTTACCTTTAAGAAAGTAGTAAACCTCAAAAGTTTATTGGAGAAAAGAGTAGACACATTGGACAAGAAAAGTTGTGTCATTATTAATACCAGGGGTACATATGCGTGCCATCATTGTAAACAATGTAGATATATTAGTAATTCTTCATCAGTTTATTTTTCACATTTAAACATCACACATTGGTCTAGAAAGTAGTAAACCTCAAAAGTTTATTGGAGAAAAGAGTAGACACATTGGACAAGAAAAGTTGTGTCATTATTAACACCAGGGGTACATATGCGTGCCATCATTGTAAACAATGTAGATATATTAGTAATTCTTCATCAGTTTATTTTTCACATTTAAACATCACACATTGGTCTAAAAAGTATTACACTTGTCATAGTGACACGGTAATATATGTTGCCCAATGCCAGTCATGTCCAAGCTATTATGTAGAGATGACTACAAGATGTTTTAGAAAAAGAATAAGTGAACACATTTTAGCTATCAAGAAAAAGGACATGACAAATGCACTGGGCAAGCATTCTACCATGTGTAATAATTTCAAAAAGTTTATTTTTTCTGTTTTGGACAGTGTTAATAATAATATTTTTAGTGGAGATAAAAAACTTGAGCTAGAATGTAGAGAATCTATTTGGCAGGTATATCTAGGAGCATATCAAGCTTCAGGACTTAATGAGTTAGTTAATATAAAATGTTTTTTATCTATGAAATGATTTTTATTATTATTTTTATTATTATATATAGAGTACATATTTAACATTTTTTAAAATATGTATTTAAAAGAGAATATCAATTTATAAAGGTATGTAAATACAAATGGAATTAATTATTTACATCATAGAACATGTGACTATTCTTTTACTATAACAAGTGCTTTAGTGTCTGGGTGAGCTGTTTCTGACGAAGTTCACGTTAAATAAAGTGAATGAAAGCGCTAGATTGGTGTCCCATACTTCATTGAGTTCAAATGGCTCTATCTTTGAAGTGTATTACTAAGTTTTGTGCAGTTGGTTCATTAAGTGTATGTCTATAATACTAACTGTATTATCTTTGTTAAAATATTACATTTCACTTAGGTTGAATATACCCTCAATTAATATTATGCATTTTGGAGAGTTTACAATAAAAATATGCCAGTACTATAAACTTGAATCAAAACTTTAAAATTATATTTTTAAAACTGAAAAAATATGGGTCAATAACACTACAAATATTCTCTTGAACTTTCATGTCCAGACACACTGCTTTAAGTTTTGCTATGATAAAAATATCTCTCAGAACAAGTTTTTTTATTCTTCTATTCTCTGTCTTTTATGTTAATAATTTCACCTGTATATTATTAAGCTTGATTAAAGGTAATTTACAAATGTGTTTTTGCATAATTTCATTTTGCAGTCATTATTCTGTTTTCATGTAAACTGGGCTTTCAGATCACAAAATATGTAGTGTTTAGTTTCTTCACAGAAACAGTTAGAGAAATGTACAAATAGTATAGTGTACAATTCTGCACTTAAAGGGTTAAGAGTTAACACATTCATTCTATGTAAAATGTGTAAATACTGGTGGTCTCTGTAAAAGCTGCTGACGCCTAAAAGTCTGTTGTTCTTGCTGTGGAATGTTGAGATAGGGGCCTCACACTAAAAACAGATAAATGTTGTGTTAGGAAGAGACAGTTACAGGACCATAACTCATAAACTGGGTTTGACAGGGCAAGCCCTGTGGACAAGCTAAATTCTGAAAGATGTTTTTGTAAAAGTCAGCAATTAACTAATAAGCACCTGCTGTATACGTGCAGAGAACTGTATAGTGTACGTGCAAAGAACTGTATAAAAACAGAAGGCTGAGCTATTGAAAATCAGACAAACCTTGTACCTACATGCTTTGTCTCCTTGCTGCAAGTAATAAAGATTGCCTTGCTGAACCTTACGTGAATTGATCTTTGAATTTTCTTTAACAGATTGGTCCTTTGAGCTGGATCCCTCTCTTTACCTTGGATCAGATGGCCAGGTGGCAGAAACCGTACGGGGAAGAAACCAAATCAGTTTTTTCTGCAATATAAAGACCTCTGACTGAATTGTCGTCAAAAGAGGCCAGTCACTTTCTGATCTGCGATTGAAGGATGGGTATCCGCAAATCAGTGGTCAATCACGTAGGCTCAGGTAAGGTGGGCTTTGCTATTCTGTTTTATTCAGTCAGGGACAGGCAAGTACATTTATTTCTGTTAGACTGTTTTATTCAGTCATGGACAGGAAAACTGCATTTTATTTCTGTTAGACTGTTTTATGCAGTCAGGGACAGGAAAACTGCATTTTATTTCTGTTAGGCTGTTTTATTCAGTCAGGGACAGGAAAACTGCATTCTGTTAGTCTATTTTATTCAGTCAGGGACAGGAAAACTGCATTTTATTTCTGTGCAGTCAGGGACAGGAAAACTGCATTTTATTTCTGTTAGGCTGTTTTATTCAGTCAGGGACAGGAAAACTGCATTTTATTTCTGTTAGACTGTTTTATGCAGTCAGAGAGAGGAAAACTGCATTTTTATTCTGTTAGATTGTATTTTATTCAGTCAGGGACAGGAAACTGCATTCATTTCTGTTAGGTTGTATTTTATTCAGTCAGGGACAGAGAAAAACTGCAGTTCTGTCAGACTGGGTGAACAGGATAGTAGAAGGTTAGACAGTCATTCTGAAGAGACTATAACAAAATCTGTGGTACACGTAAAAAACTGAAGGTAATAGATAAAATTACTAAAGGTAGCTATGTAGTGAGCAAATGGGTAATTATAACTGTGGTGCAAAAACATCAAAAGACCCACTATTAACAGAAGATGGGAAATATATGCAGGTACAGTGCGCAGATGATGTTAGATATTTTGCAAAATGGGTAACTAAGTATGATTTTGACGGGAAATTGGATAAATCCTCACTTCTCAAATTGATAAAGCAATTAAATGCAGACTCCAAGGGGCAAGTTAAAAAACAGTGACAATTAGGAATTCTCCAGGCACACAGATGGCTGGAGGAAGCAAATCAAAGAGACCAGAAAGAAAAAAACCCTAAAACAATGTTTTTAGATAAAGAGGATAACCACCTAGTACTAGCTTCAGCACCCCCTCCCCCACCAGCATATGGGGCAAGTAATCAACACAGAGTGCCTCCTCTATTTCCTGTAGTTACAGGAGGTGAGGACTCTGCAAAAATAAAGCTAGTAAAAGTTAAGGGTCCAATAGGGACTAGGTCCAAAACAAAAACCGCAGATGATGATGATAAAAATCTTAAAGTCTGGCGATTGTTTAGTGAAACCCAGGCCATGACTAGTGGGGAAGAACTCTGTCCTCTTATTGAGGTACCTAATCCCAGAGCAGGTCAGGATAACCAAGACCCTACTTTATTAGTATATAGACCCTGGAGTCCTGAAGATATTAGGAAGGCCACTGAGGGTATTCCCCACCCTAGGGTCAACTTTCCAAAATTTTCAGAGGACCTGCAAGGTATGAAGCTAAGCTATAACCTAAATGGAGAAGAGATAGAAAAAGTGGTAAGACAAATTATAGGTCCAGAATGGCACATGGGCTGTGGTGATTGGAATCCTTGTAACACTCAGCAGAGACCCCTTCCACATAACAACGTAGGGTTAGATGCCCAGGTGACAGAGCTTACAAACTGAATTTCTGATAAATGGAAACCACGGGCAGACTGGACCTGTATTAATCAGTGTGTCCAGCAAGAAGGCGAGTCAGTTGACTGTTATTTTGCTAGGCACATAGAGTGCTTTAATAATCATTGTGGGATGCAAATCCCTGACAACCAGACAGCAGACTCCCCCTATAAACAAAAGTTAACAAATGCCTTTCTGAAAGGGGAGCAGTGCTCCTATTAGTAGTTTTATTCCAAAACACATGGTAGATCACTGTACAAGCAGATTACAACCACTGCTTGTGTATGCAAGGCATGCTGAGAGGCACTTTAATAGCAAGAAGAAAAAGAAAATGCAGGTATTTTCATTAGAAGGCGGGGCTGAGGTATATGTGGTACATCCAGGAAAAAAGGGCAAAAATAGGGAAGGTAGGCAGTCTGAACAATGGTCAAAAGATTTTGAGGGACGTAAAAAGAGGGGAGAATGTTTTAAATGCGGAAAGAAAGGTCACATGGCAAGGGATTGCAAAAGAAATAATAGGACAAGGACGGATGAACAAAAAGGTGATAACTGACTATATGATAGTCAGAAAGAGCAGGGAAGGGTTACAATATAAAGCAGGATAAATGGTAATGTAGAAGTAAAAATAGAGGAAGCACAGGATGGTGGAGGGGATGACAATGAAAATAAAAGTGATGAGGTACTGGACTTGGCACTTCTGTGCTTGGAACTCTTTTTAGCAGATAAGGCTGCAAATGGGCAGCTATACCGCCTCTCTCACACAAAAAATTATGATCATCCTCCTGTAACAAGAGATTTCATGCAGTTATTTGGCATAGCAGTGGTTCCAACTATACAAGGGATGCAAGCACAACAACAGACTGACATCTGCGAAGTGCATGATACCTGTGTAGTGCAGCCAAGAGGTGAGATGTTTTACTGGTACAGTCAGGACCTGATTACTACTGGCCCAGGGACTGTAACCAAGGAATTAATGGATTTGGCCATTATTAAATTTCCCTCATTAGATATTAAGAAACATCCATTACTGCACTGCACCCTGTATTTTCATGACACACAAGGGCCAGATGAGGACTACAGAGATAAGCTGTTTAAATATCCCACAGCTAGGCTAGTATTACGTAACTTATACTGGGACACAATGGGAATTAGCATAGCCAGCTGCTGTCTGCCTAAAGAAATTACAGCACTTTTCAAATCTGACCTCCTACCACATGTAAGCCTCACTAAAGACAGAAACACAAAATGGGTAGAGTTGGGCAGGAATATTACCAAATGGGAAAAACAGACCAGAGAGGAACTTTCAGAGCAGGGAGTACAGGTACAAAAATTAAACTGGGTAACTCAGACTAAGCCAGCAGTATACCTACATTTTCGCAAAAATATTTGACAAGTACTCCTGTTAAAGGAGGAAAAAAATGCTCTGAAAGGTATTCCAGATAAACTGTGGTCCACAGGGAAATCAGATGTAGGCCTTATTCGCACGGCAGGACCAGTGGTGATTACTCCAAAATCAACTTTTAGACCTCAAAAACATCAATACCCACAGAGAAAAGATACAGAGGCAGGAATAAAGCCCATTATAGCTGCACTCCTTAAAAGTGGTGTGTTAATTGAATCTCCTGATTCACCATGTAACACACCTTTGTTCCCAGTTAAGAAGGCAAATGGAGAGTGGCGCATGGTTAAAGACAGGCAGGCTGTAAATGAGGCAGTAATACCTAGGGCACCTACAGTGCCTGATCCACATACACTCTTAAATGTGTGAAAACCTAATCAGAAATATTTTTCTGTAGTAAATATCAGTAATGCATTTTTCTCAATTCCGATACATCCAGACAGTAGATTCTGGTTTGCATTTACTTATCAGGGTAAAAGATACACATACACTCGACTACCACAAGGTTATTGTGAGAGCTCCACAATATTCTCACAAGAGATGTCAAGTAATTTAGCAAGATTTAGCCCACCGAGAAATAGTCAAATCCTGCTATATTGATGATATCTTATTAGCAGCTCCCACTTTACAAGCTTGCCAAGAAGACACGCTAGTATTGCTACAATTTCTAGCTGCTGAGGGACACAAGGCAAATAAGGAAAAATTGCAACTCTGGAAAAAGCAGGTCCAATATTTGGGCTATATAATATTTGATGGAGGTAGAACCTTGGATGAGGACAGAAAAATAGCTATTTTTCAGCCTCCAAAACCCATTACCAAAAAGGAAATGATGTCCTTTTTGGGTACGACTAACTTCTGTCAAAGTTGGATTCCAAATTATGCTTTGGAAGTGGCACCCTTGTCTGACCTCATATACAAAAAGCCTATGGCAGCACAGGACCTGGTGATTTGGACACCAGAGGTGGATTTAGCTTTTTGTAATTTATAACAGTTAATAGCGTCTTCTTTTGTCTTGGGGTTACCAAATTATCACAAGCGCTTTTTTCAAACTGTAGACTGTAAGCACGGCTATATGACATCAGTCCTGATGCAACAACATGGGGATAAGCATTGTCCCATTGCTTATTATTCATCAAAGTTAGATCCAGTGGCATGGTCCTTACCCCAATGTGTTCAAGCGATTGTTGCAGCTGCTATGGCAGTAAAGGCTTCGGCCTCAGTGGTTTTGTTTCACCCACTCACCCTAAGGGTCCCTCATGCAATAGCAATTATTTTGTTACAAGAAAAGGTAGCATACCTTTCCCCAGCTAGACATCTCTCCTGCATGACTGTTTTGCTGAGCTAGCCTCACATGACAATTGAATGGTGCACAACCCTGAATCCATCAACTCTGCTCCCTACCCCTGTAAATGGTACTCCACATCACTGCCTCCTGCAGGAGATGAAGCAGACAACATTACCTAGGAAAGACTTCACAGATATACCTTTAACAGATGCTGATCTGACATATTATGTAGATGGCTCATGCAAAAAGAACCCAGCAGGACAGAACCTAGTGGGCTATGCTATAGTATCCGACACAGAGGTTATTGAGGCAAAACCCTTACCATGACATTTGTCCGCACAGGTGGCAGAATTGATTGCACTCACCCATGGATGTACTTTAGCTAAAGGTAAGCGTGCAAATGTTTTTTACTGACAGTCAATATGCTTTTTCTACAGTGCATGTGTTTGCACAGCAATGGAAAAACCGAGGTATGATTACATCAACTGTTAAACCCATAAAGCATGCACAGCTCATATTGGATCTTTTAAACTCCATTCAATTACCTCAGTGTTTAGCTATCTGCAAATGTGCAGGTCACACAAAACAGCAGGATGCTATCTCAAAAGGTAATGCAAGAGCTGACGCTGCTGCAAAGCAAGCAGCTGCAGAAGCTTGTTTACACCTCGTAGAAGATTTCAAACCCTCTGAAAGTTTAAATTTGAACATGCTGCAAACAATGCAATCATTGACCTCACAGGTAGAAAAAAGGCGTTGGTTAAAACAGGGGGCCGTCTTCAGAGATGGTTTGTACATCTCAAAAGAAGGGCAACCAATATTACCTTCTAATCTTTTTCGATATGCAGCATTATTGAGCCATGGGCAATGCCATGTCTCAACAGGTGGAATGGTACAGATAGTGAATCAGGTGTTCACTGCATATGGATTTTCAAACTACTCTAAACAATTTTGTTTAGCATGTCATATTTGCAATCAATATCATGCACAAGTAGAAGCGCGGCCCAGTCAAGGGAGTTTTGCCACACCTCCGTACCCATTTCACACCATTTACATGGATTTGATAGAGTTAAATAAATGTGAAAATAAGAAGTACTGCCTTGTCGTTATAGATATGTTCTCAAGGTGGGTGGAATCTTTTCCAACTAGGAACCCAGATGCAGCTACAGTAGCAAAGGTTCTTGTGAAAGAAATTGTTCCTAGGTTTGGCATTCCGGAGAGAATATATAGTGACAACGGAACACACTTTGTAAACCAAACTATACAACAGCTAAGTAAGTTTTTTGGTATTTCTCTAAAAAATCACTGTGCTTATCATCCTCAGTCTGCAGTGTTGGTCGAAGGACATAATGGTATACTTAAAATTAAACTGAGGAAATTAATGGCTGAAACTGGAAAAACCTGGTTGTACTGTTTACCCCTGGCACTGTTGAACATGAGAACAGTTCCCTCAGCAAAAGGTCTGACCCCATATAAGAAACTGTATGGGAGGGTATATTGTACACCCCAATGGAAACCTCTCATGCCTTCAGACCAGGAAGCTGATCTTACATTAGCTGAATATATGAAGAAACTGTTAAATTCGAAATATCTGTTGCAGGCTAATTCTGTTTCAGGTTCAGAGCAGACTAAGGCACCAGAAATAACAGTAACTTCAGGAGACTGGGTGTGGATCAAGATCGTGAAGAGGAAGAACTGGGCATCACCAAAGTGGGAAGGTCCCTACCAGGTGCTTCTTTCAACACCGACTGCAGTCAAGATTGCAGAGCAAGCTTTGTGGATCCATCTGGCACACTGCAAGTTAGTGAAGAAATTCGAATGGGTAAAGATCTTACCTCTCCATCGGGACCCTAAGCGCAAAAGTCTGGCTACAAAGGGGGGGTCAGATCAATAGGAACTGATCCGTCTCAAACCTAGTGAAGCAATCATTGGTGCTAAGGTTCTATAGGGTAGAGAATAAGATAAAATACCCAGATTAAGTGACATGACTGCACCAAAGAAAGTTGAATTCCATCCTTTTGGGAAAACCGAAGAAAACAGAACACTGGAACAACAACCCTTTCCACAAAAATATTGTATGGTAATCTTATTGACTGTTATTGTGGTCATTGTTTTCCTGCTATGGCCATTTCTCTTTTCTGCCACATTTACTGAACCTAGCAAGCGTGTAGCATGGCATCCTGCTTTCAACACATATCAGGCTATCAAGTACGCATATCCACATACCCTTAATGTCTCTAATTGTTGGATCTGTGCAGCTATACCAACTGCACATGGAGGATTACCTTTAGTGGCATCTCCACTAAATGTTACAGAGACATGGAAAAACTTGCTGAGCAACATGGCTAATATTACGTCTGCAAATGCAGTTGCCTTACAGCTGGCCTTCCGTCAAAACAGAACTGTGTGCTTTCAGAAACTTGATAAAACTAGGGTAGGGTGGAGCCATTGTAACAAAACAGTGGTTTCTAACTGCACTGCAGACAAGTCGGGTTGTGTGGCAAATTTCTCATCTATAAGAAAACTTGTTAAAAACTCTATAGTTAACTTTGTCCAGGAAATGGAAATTGTCTGTTGGAAAATGTTCCGAGGACAGCAGGACTTTGGGGATCGCTTTGAGTTTATCAACATCACCATTAAAGTGAAAGATTGTTATTTTGTGTGCGGAAGAAAGGCATATAAATGGCTACCAAGAAAGTGGTCCGGAAGTTGCTTTTTGGGCTACCTAGTTCCAGCTATATGACACACGTTAACTTTACCTCAAGGGAAAATCTGAAATGTTCGAAAAGTTAAAAAAACTGCCAATCCAGTAGGCCAAATCGATGCATCATGGATATATCACCATGATCTGGCTCACGTCAGTGACAAAGGACTGTCCCACATGGCTCTCGGTGATGACAGCATATCATGGGCCGGCATACTACCTCAGTACGGAGCAGTAAAATTGATTTGGGAACTGAGAAAGTTGTCCAAGCTGCTTGAAACATTGAGCAATGCAACCTTTTCCCCCTTGAAATTGGTGACAGATGAACTGACCGCTATGAGAGCAGTAGTGCTTCAAAATTGTATGGCTCTCGATTTCACCCTAGCAGCGAAAGGAGGTACTTGCGCATTAATCCAAGAGGAATGCTATTCGTTTATCCCAGACAATGAACACGAAATAGATAGCCATCTCAAAGTGATTCAGCAAGTATCTGCCTTGACCAAGCCAGGTCAAAATCTTTTGACAGACTTTTTCCAGAGATGGTTAGGGGGATGGGGCAGTGTCCTGATAAATCTGTTGATCGCCATTTGCATTGGAGCAATGATATTGATGTTCTGTGGATGCTGCTGCGCCCCCGCATGTGTTGACTGGTAGAAAGCACTATAGATGCCTCAGTCTCAAAGACCTTGTATCAACAAAGTACTGAATATGAAGAGCTACTAAAATTGGAGGTGGAAGAATTGTTTACTTGAGCCTAAGCCGAATGACTCTCTGTCTGCAAGGCCCTAGGTGGAAATGGTCAAGAGATGAAATGGACTTGTTTTAGACTCATTAAACAATAAGAATAAAGTATTAAAAGGGGGGAAATGTTAGAGAAATGTACAAATAGTATAGTGTACCATTCTGCACTTAAAGGGTTAAGAGTTAATACATTTATTCTATGTAAAATGTGTAAATACTGGTGATCTCTGTAAAAGCTGCTGATGCCTAAAAGTCTGTTGTTCTTGCTATGGAATATTGAGATAGGGGCCTCACACTAGCAACAGATAAATGTGTTAGGAAGAGACAGTTACAGGACCATAACTCAGAAACTGTGTTTGACAGGGCAAGCCCTGTGGACAAGCTAAATTCTGAAAGATGTTTTTGTAAAAGTCAGCAATTAACTGATAAGCACCTGTTTTGTACTTGCAGAAAACTGTATAGTGTACGTGCAAAGAACTGTATAAAAACAGCAGGCTGAGCTATTGAAAATCAGACAAACCTTGTACCTACATGCTTTGTCTCCTTGCTGCAAGTAATAAAGAATGCATTGCTGAACCTTACATTAATTGATCTTTGAATTTTCTTTAACAGAAACCATATATATTAACTTTAAGAAACTTGTGTTTGTATTTCTTGTATGCTGAGCAGTTGATTGTACCTCCTGACTGCAGGTCACATGGTCCTGCATTCTGATGATGTAATATAGGGTAGGCATGTAGTCTGTAGCATATTTCATCAAAGTTACTGAATGCAGCACAATAACTCAGTTACTCTATCAGGAAAGCAGACAATAAAATCAGTAAAAGACAAATGTATTTATATTTAAAAAAGTATCAAAAACAAAACAGAATGTGATAAGACTCCTAGTATAATGTACAGTGCTTAACATACAGTTAACAGCACAAACAATTTGCCATGGGATTATCACTTTAAGGAAGAAAGCTAGAGGTATGTGAAACACCCCAGTGATAGCCTACAGTGAAGTATGTTTGTATGTGTTATACATTGACAGGACTGGTGCTAGAATGGAAATTATGCATTGAACGTAATGGATTTCTTGACAAAAGGAGGCTAAATGTTCTGTATCTATCAATACTCACAGCTTAGTTTTGCACAAAGATTTAAGATATTTAAGGACTCCCAGGTTTCAGTTATATGAGAATAGGAATCAGTTCAAAACAGGTATTGAGTCTGGTGGCACAGAGTCTCAGTCTGCAGAGAGCTCAAAATGGGCTGCTTTCATAAACTGAAGAGATTCAGTAGATTTGTGAGCTGGAAGAAGTTTTATGTTTTCAAAGTTCATATGCCATGGTGACAGAAGGTGGCATGTCATGCAGCAACATAAATAAAATAAATGCATAAATAAAATGTTGGTTGACATGTAAAATCACCAGCAAAGTTTGGATATCAGATACCAATTTTACCTGCATGACAATGTTACAGATATGTATTTTATTATGTTATGATACTGAACTTTACTTTGTAAAACTGCAAAGATTTACTTTGTACTCTTGTGCAGAATGGCAGAAGATGTGTGTTTATTGTGAAGCTTGACTTACTCATTAAAGTTCATCTTTGTTAATGCCCTGTACTGTGAATGTTGACTTTGCCATCAGTTTTATGATGCAACTGCACGTGTTACAATGTGTTTAATAGTGTTTTTTCCTAATTGGGGGATGGTGTAATGGTTAAGGTATTTACTTTACAGGCAAGAAGTATGGAGTTTGAGTCTCACCAAAGAAAATTGGCAGTGCTTAAAAAGGTCTTCAAATGCAGTTAACCAAAAATTTACTTATAAAACTATCATGTCTAGCTTCTGGGCACCATTGCAGCTACTGTATACTGGAAAAAATAAAAATATGAATATATTTTGATAAATGGTTTATTCATTTTACAATGGACTTTGTATTTTATGTTGCTTATAGGAATTTCTATATTAAAGAAGGCTGTGTGATTTAATTTTGTTTACCAGGATAGAGAACGCCGTGATAAGGGTCAGGTGAATGTATGGGAGAGCAATTGTTTTCAGCTTTTAAAAGAATACTTTGGAGGAAATTAATGGCTAGGTTGGGGAAATCAAGTATGTTTCAGGTTACATATAATATTATGTTCTGGTTTCAGCTTAAGCCAGACATGGATATTAATAGGTTTAGTTGTTGGCAGTATAATATTAGATAGTTCATTGACTTAAAGACATTTTTATTACAAGGTTATATAGGTTCATAGGTATGTACTAGGCTAGCTGCCCTTGTGCTTGAAATCCATCCATCCACAACCCCTTTTCCCATTTTTGCACACAAGGTCAGATGTCACTTCAAAAATGGCAATCATCTAGAGCCATGGGTCATACCACTGGGGGCTATCCCTGCCTCTGTGTTTTTGGTGCTTGACTTAGCCTATCCCATTTCATTATGGACTGGCCTTACCCATCCCATGGTTGATAACTATGCATGGGATAAAGCAATTTAGGAGCTGCATCTGTCCATTTAGTAGTATAGGGGGACGTCTTGGGGTAAACCTCCTGTTTACCCTCCACAGATATAAGTTGGACTTGAAAACAGGCAGCGATGCAATGAACTTTGTTTTACATGGATGGTAAGTTTGTTCCACAGCTTTAGTATCCCCTCAAATATACCTGTCCCTTCAAACCCTTCTGTTGATGTTGCAGAAGGAGTTTAGATCCTTAGACTGAGTATTTTTATTGCCATTTAACTTGTTGATGTGCAGTAAATCCATCACTAATGGGTTGGAGGATGACTTGTATGCCAGACACAGGTTACCTCTTAGCAGTATACCAAGTATTGTGACAGGGCTTTGAGTCAGTCCATGTAGGACATGCTCTTTAGGACTTGTATCCTTTTGTAAGGCATCTCTGTGGGTGTTCCCGTTTTTAAATGTCTGGACAGATACATGTCAAAGTGGGAATTATATTCAATGACTGGGCAAATGAGTGTGAGTAAAGGGTGAAAATGACATCCTTAGATCTAGACACAATCAATTTGTTTATAAGATGTGCAATATATAAGGACTTTCTTACAACAATAAACACATGTCGGTCAAAAGCTGAATCACTGTTCACATAAATTACCAAATCCATCAAATAAATACAAAATATTTAATTTAGGCAGATGTCCTTAGTTCACAATGAAGTATATGGAAGTTGATTTTAGAATTTGATTAAGGGGTATTGTTTGGCACATCTGATATATGTTTTTCAGAAGTAATGATAGTGGTTTACTTATGTTCGTAGCTACCTATTTTATCATTTATAGTCTTTATTTGTCTTGACATACCTCTCAGAGAGAATTTCAGATAACTATGAATAATGAGGGAAGTGAGAGAGGATGCTGAGACTGCTGCACAAGATCAAAGCTTAGACAGGGCCTGCAGAAATTTGGATACAAATAATTTTGCCAGGGAGAAAAAAAACAGAAGGAAAGGAGAGTGAGCAGGAACAAAAGGGGGAACAGATGGCTGCTTTAAAAGCTGTAAACAAGAAGGCACAATTGTTCATTTTGTTTGAAAAAGATAATCACAGCTATACTAGAAAAAAATCAAAAAAATGTCCAGCACTTCACAGAGCTAATAGTAAATTATATCACATACTCAGACCCAGGGAAAATAGACAATCTACTGGCTGAGAAATTCAACTCTAATTTCAGCTCCCAATATTCTCATATGAAAAACTTGCAGCTACCCCCTGAGATCTTTCAAGAACAAGTTTTCAAGATATTATCTAAGGTCAGGAACATATGATTATGGGGACAGATAACATACCAGGCTGCCTACTATTTAGCATGAAATATGACTAATTAGGCCCCCTACACAGGCTACTTAATATTAGTCTCAAAACAGGCTTTAGGCCAGATGAATGGAGGACAGAAACAGTCATTGCCTTGCACAAAGATGAGGCTTCAACAGACTCACGTAATTATAGACCCATAAGCCTAACCAGTCTTATCTGTAAGGCTATGGAAATGATCGTTATGGAGCTAATATATATCGATATAGGTAACCAAGAGACTCTCAACTCATCCAGTTCAAATTTGTTAAGGGAATGTCCTGCCTAGATAACTTGGTCAGTTTGCAAACAGTCCTCACCCTAGAAGATGCTGACATTTGTGCAGTCACTGAGACCTGGTTTAAGGCTGCAAAAAGCACCCCAGCTATACCAGCTTACAGTTCATTCCACAAGTTCAGACCACAACCTGAAGGCATGAGAACTAAAGGAGTTGGTGTATCAGTATTCATTAAAGATAAATACACCTCTGGATTGGTTAAACAGAATGTTTCCCTCAATTTACATCAGGTACAATTGACTGTAGGTAAGACCCCCTCTTCAGGTCATTGTCAATTATAGGGCCCTCTCCATGAATCAGGACATCCACTCAGCCTACTTGGATATACTTGAGTCAGTCAAGATACAACCAAACACCCTGGGTTTGGGTAACTAATTACCCATCCATAGACTGGGTATAATATGTGTTCTAACTCACCTGCCCAAAGGTTCCTGGACTTTAACTCCAATGCCCTGGTGACACAACCACAAGGGGCTCAAAGATCCTGTACCTGGTGATCACCAACATGGGGGACTGCTGCACCACCTCCACTGTGTGGCCATCCCTGGTGAGATATGACCACAAATCAAACTCGCTACAAGTAACTATAACACAACAACTAGACTAAAAAACTTCACCAAGACCAATTACAACCTCTTACGTGATGGCATAAATAGCTTTGTAACCCCTCCTCACTGACAAAACACACACCTGTGATGCCCATGCACTGGCCCTGCAATCAAGGAGCCTCAATCCTCACCACTAACACTAGTGAGGGGCGTCCATATAGGGAAAGGATAATAAATACAAACACAGTAAAGTACAATTTCCTTTAAGAGCACACAGAGATCACAGTCAGTCTGGGACTTGTTTCTCCCTTTCTCTCCAGGTCCCCAATAAGACTCAGGCATAGCTATAGGGTCAAGATCTCAGCATAATGGGCAAGCTAAAGCCTCCAGCACCCTCTCTGTCCAGTGCTTTGTGTCCCTGCCCAAGTAGCTGACACACACACACTTTGAGATACGAGTTTATACAACCACACAGACACTCTTGGGGAAGGCTGACACAGGTTCTCCAGCTGTGCCCCTTTTACCCAGACTATACAGTAGAAATTACTGCCATCACCCAGCTAATATTTATCAGCTACTCAAAGGCCTTTATGAAAGGGTGCCCAATTCTACTGTGCAATATTATTATCAAAATGGTAAATGCAACCAGTCAAGACTTATTTGGAGTGACTTGGTACAGTTGAAAGGTTTAAAAATATTTAATAATAAATAAAAAAACACAAGACAATACTTCTTACTATACAGTGCTAGTCAAGAGTTCAGAGATCTCAGAGAAATACTTAAAATAATACAGTATTACAGTTCTGACATTACAGAAAAACAAACTAGTCCATTCTTCCTATTTTCTAACTATATCTAAGAGAAAACACAGTTCTAAAATCCTACTTACATATAGACACAGAGAGAGTGGTGAGTTGGATGTTCTCAAGGCAAATGCTCTAATGCTCTCATTCTTTCTGTCCTTAAATTGATAACACAGTGCCACTGATTCATTTCAGATTACATCATTTCTTTCTAGTTTTCAGACTAACAGACTCTCAGAGGTTAATAGCCCTGTTGATCTTGCAGCTGGTCAGGAATCAGAGCAATAAAAGTAATTATACATGCAAATTCTAGCCGTTGACTCTGGCCTCAAAACAATAGGCAGACTGACTTTATCTAGACATCTCGGCTTTGAGTTTTGACATCAAATAAATGACTTATCAGCTTTATTACAGCAGAGTGCACTGTTGTTACATTTTTGCAGTTCCACATTTAACACCATCTTTCTTATTTAAGAGAACAAGCCTGTAGCAAATGACAGAATTATCTAAAAAAATTCTATCTGGCTAGGCTGGCTGCCTTCAACTATCTTCACAACACCTATGCTGAGTTATATACCAATGTTTTATACAAGCACCGGCACAATTGTATTGACTCTGCCATACCTGATAGAACCAAAGCAAGATCTTCAAGGAAAAACAAACCTGCCTGGTGGATAACTGCCATTAGTAGCCTATACAACAGGAGAATGAAATTGGTGTCTAAGAGTAGGAAGAAACAGTCTTAAACCTGGAAACACTCCCTACTCAACTTAAATGAGCAAATAAGACTTCTAGTGATGTCCTCCAAAGCTAGCTACAAATCCAAATTAGCTTCCCTAGCTAAGGATAACCACAAGGTATTCTTTAACTACTTCCATAACCTCAAACATAAGGCTCAGATTTGTGCTGAACTCGTAGTTAATGGTGCTATATATATAGACCCTGTGGATATAGCAAACCTGCTGTCTGACAGGTTCAGTGAAAACTTCACTCCCCTGTCCCTGCCACACATACCCCAAAGCATCCCTGACACCTGTCCCACACCTAGTATTTTCAAGGAGCAGGTCTTAAATCCCCTCTCCAAAGCCAAAAACACAGCCTCTATGGGACCAGACAGCATCCTGGGCTGTGTTCTACATGGGTTAAAACAGGAGTTAGCATCACCATTGAGCATGCTTTTCAATCACAACCTAAGCACTGGCTTCATCCCAGTAGAATGGAAAACAGCTACCATCATCCATTTGCACAAATTGGGTGCATCCATGAACCCTGGGAACTATAGACCTATTAGCCTGACCAGCCTTATCTGTAAGGCCATGGAATGAATCATCATGGACCTTATTAACAAAGATATAGGAAAGCACCAAATGCTTGACCCCACCCAGTTTGGCTTTGTCAAGAGGAGATCATGCCTGTTAAGCTTGGTGGACTTCTTCAAGACAATCACCAAAGCCCTAGACAAGGGCAAATCTGTGCATACGGCCTAACTAGACTTAACCAAGGCCTTTGACACAGTCCTCTACTCAGGCATCATTGATAAACTCACCCAGCTCGGTATCAACCCATAGCTTGTCAGGTGGGTTGCAAACTGGCTCACTGATAGAACTCATACTGTCAAAATAGTGGATTCTACCTCCTCCAACAGACTCTTATCCAGGGGTGTTCCACAGAGTTCAGTTCTGGTACCCCTACTGTTTTTGGAATCTATTTCTCCAAAGTATAGGCTAAAACTAAAGGACTGTGGCTGACAAAGTTTGCTGATGACTGCAATCTGGAAGCGATCACTGAAACCTCTAGTGATGTCAACATCCTGCAAGAAGGTCTTACACAGACTAATGACTGATGCCAATGTCATGGTCTTAAAATTAATGCAAAAGAAAATGTATTATCATCCCCTTTGACAAGGGTGATGTTCCTGCAAGCTACTACATCATCAGCAATACCCTAAACACACGAAATCTGGATACACAGGTTGACAGCAACCTTAACTTCTGTCACCATGTCTCCACAGTGGTAAGAAGGGCATTTTATATTGCTCATCTCATAAGTAAGGGCATTTCCTCCAGAAAAAAAGATGTTGTACCCCCCTGTTCTCTTCTCTCATTGGGCCAATAATAGAGTACAACGCTCCCTTTGGTATGTTCTTTTCCAAACACCTGCAGCAAAAAGAGAGACCAGAATGGTTCCTCAAAAAAATTCAGTGTCTTCAAGATCTATCTTGTGTGGACAGACTGAAATAATTGCCACTTTACTCTGTGTCATACAGACTGCTCAGAAGAGACATGTGCCTTGCATATAGAGCAGTCTCTGACCTAGCTTTAATGGAAATGCTGCACATTTTCAAGTCAAATGGCACACGGGTCACTCACTCAATGGACCTTAACCTAGTATGTGATATTAACAGAACTTGCTGGAGAGACAGATTTGTCTCACAGAGGTTGCCACATCTTTGGAATAAGCTTCCTATTCATGTTAAACCAAGCATCTCATTGGCCCTATTTCAGCGTAATTGGATGATTGGGTGGGTAACCGGAAACTCACCCTGGGATTCCACCTGTGTCCTTCTTGGACAGGGGCAATAGGTGCTGATTTTAGTGTCTGCTTGATCCAGACACCCTTGGGTACATGGGTTGAAATTGGCTACACTTGTAACGATGCTGTGGCCATTAGCCTAGTAACCTCCTACAATTCTATGATCCTATAAACTAAGACAATGAAGGAGATAAAATCTGTGCACTCTGCATATCTGGACCTCACAAAGGTGTTCGACACCATCCCACACTCAGGCATCATAGATAAATTCTTCCATCTAAATAATGACCCTGTGTAACTCATTGAATAGCAAGCTAGCTCAAAAATATAATAGAAGAAGTAGGGGTGGGCAGCTCTACCTCCTCCAAAAGACATATTACTAGCTGTGTACCCTAATACTCCTAAGGCCACTCTTCTTTGGCATTTACTTCTCAGAAGTCAAAGCTATTGTTAAAAATTTGTGGCTGACCATTTTTACAGATGACTACAAATGCACTGTTATTGAAAACGTCCCAGAGGACACCAGAAACCTACAAAAGAGAGTGTGCCAAACGGATAGTTAATGTCAAAACCATGGACTAAAACTTAATGCCAAGAAATATATAATTGTAAACATTAGGAAGCTAGACTCCTCTTGCAACTATTATATTGATAATACTCCTCTAAAAATTGAGCCAGTAGTTAGACATCTGGGAAAGCATTTTGGCAATGAGTTATCCTTCGATTAGCACATATCCACTATAGCAAGGAAGTCATTTTGTACTGCATGTCTTAAATCTAATGGTATGGTGTCCAGATACAGGGACATAATTGTTCAACTGTACTCATTTCTCATTAGGCCAATCATTGAATATAATGTTCCTTTTGATATGCACCTGTCTACATACTTGCCATAGCTTGAATAATCACAATGATTTATGACTAAAGCACTTAAGGGTATAAATCATAAAAACTATGCAGACCATCTCAAAGCCTTATCTTTCTTCTCAGTATCATGCATGCTATTGAGAGGCAACCTTAGCCTGACATATAGAGCCTCAACAGATCCCATTCTGTTAAACCTATTACACATTTGCATATCTAATAGTGTCATAAACACCCATTCAGGACAGCTAAATCCTTTTGCAAATTTAGTAGAACATACTGGAGGGAAAGGTATATATCACAGACATGCCTCTCAACATCTTAGCACAAGAGATGTGGACAAAGCCAAAACTAATTGGGGGACAAAGCTCCAAAAATAGGGACAGATTTTAAATATTGCTTTTATAAACTTAGAAAGTTGCTATAATAAAAGGTTTTGTGTTAACATGCATTTTCTGAAGAATATGAAACTCAAATGTCTGTCATTTTTCAGTGAATTCAGTCCTCAGTGATTTGCTAGAAAACTAAAAATTTTATGAGGAACAGTTCAAACTTATGAGGCAAAAATCTGGGCATTTTGTAGACATCTGGACCGTTGAGAGCTATGATCACAGAGAATACCACTCCTATGGAACAGAGTTCTATTCCTCATAAAGAAGAATACTTCACTTACTACATTCAAATGTAATTTGGATGAATGAATGGATAACCACTAATTCACCCTGGTTTAGCACCGCTGGCCTTCATGGATAGGGGAAATATGTAATTACCCCAACATATACTTCTTTGGCTCACCACTGGATATGCATACTGCAAAACATAATGGCTAATAATTTCCATGGAAATGCAAGGATAGGCTTTTTAAAATCCTCACACATCAATAGACTAGTAAGTACCTATGAACCTATGAAAAACAGAGAGTGAATTCATGACGGATTTTTCTGTAAGGGTGTGTAGGCTGTAGAACTTTAAAAGAGAAAATAAAGAAAATTTTGGTGGGAGGAAATGATTGGTTCTGCATGGATGTTTGGTGGGAAGGCATTCAAGATGATAGGCCCAAACTTAGAAAATGCATGTTCTGTTGTAGCTAACTGAAGTTATGCCTTTTTTGGGTAATGCAGCCTGTCGGTTGATTTCCAAATAAACAGTGGATGATGAAATAGGAGAGTTTGTTTGCTAGGGTAGGCAAAGTTCATAATTGTAGGTGTTACAAACTGTGGTGGCAAATATAGAGGTATCACTAAATGTAATAAGCAGAACACAGGTTACATTTAGGAGTTGATAACAACTTATTTCTGCAGAGTTTAAATTAGATATACCCTGGGATTCGTTAAACTCTGTGTAGGCCCAGTGTGACGTCTATACAGAGTTTACATGTTTGTGAGGTGGTGCAAGATGAGCGGCAATGCACAGAGCATATTAATGCTGCACAGCATGTCTAAGCTAGGTTTCATGGCTAGCAACAGTGCCGCTGGCCAGAAAACCATGTAAGCAAACCCAGATACAATTCTGTTTAAAGCAGAGCACCTATGGTCCGTGGATTTGCATGGAATACCGCGATGATCACCAGGGATTCACAGATAGCTGTCAGTCTGTTAGTGCAACACATCTGCACAAAGGCCAACATAATGCGGGGACATTTAACCTGAAATAGGGACATATTTGCCATAGATGTCACAGAACAATGTGGTAGAATGAAACTCAGATATACCTCTCAACCTCTTAGAGCAAGAAATCTGGACAAAGCCTTAAATAATGGGGGGACAAAGGCCCAAAAATATGAATAGATTGCCTTTCCAAAGTTGATAGAATCATAGGTTGTACAGTAGCATGAACTGTCTGATGAACATGAAGTTTGGAACTCAAATGTCTGTCATCAGCTTCTGACTTCACTCTGTGATGACATGCCAATGATTTGCCAGTTAACCAAAATGTTATGGGGAAAAGATCTAAAATATAAGACAAAAACTGGACTTTCTGTGCAAATCAGAACAGATGAGCATGTGATGTCCAATTATACTTGGTTGGTGTGTTTGTTTCCTGACTTAACAAATCCACCCATGTGTCTTGTTAATGCAGGTGTTGTCATGGCTATGGCGGCATTTTTTGGTATGTATTGATACTGTCTGTATTATACTAATATCACAATTGGAGTCAATGATTGCCCACAATCGTTAATCCTTCAGAAAGCTTTTAGGGCACAGGATGATCACTTAAATAATGGACAGGAAAGGGCCTAGGAGACAACCCTGATGTATGGAGCTGATCACTGGACCTGAAATATAGGTTACATCACACATTTTAACATAGTGAGATGCCATGCATGTGATACACTGGTCTACTCATTTGGTGATGTAGCTGTTTGTAGCCAGATATGATAGTGCTGATTGAATACCTCAGTCTGGATTTGTATCAAATGCCTTGACCCACCTAAATTCCACAATATGATACTGTTGTCATCATGCATGCTCTCAATGACATCTTTATGGACATCTATCAGATGTAACAGGCATGATGTAGCATTAACAACTCATGCAGGTCTGTTGCACACAGACAGACTATTACTAGTGTACATGTAGAAGAGGTCCATGATAATATGTTGTTCTACCTCATAGTCGAGGAGAGTCAGGATGTCTCCATACATGTATGCATCAGGTGCTGTCCCCCTTACTCAGATGGATGCATGTTGATGTACACCCTTGTATGGGAACATATCCCATGTGGAGGGTGTGCTGAAGTATGTATTCAACCATATCAGGAAGGTGTATGTGCTGAGTCACACCACAGGCAATCTGTGATGTAGTTGCAGTTCACTGATTTCGTGTCATAGGCCTGAATGAAAGTAAGATAGTACATACTGCGTATTGTGATCTAGCCTAGGGTTTTGACACAATCCTGCAGGTATCTTTGAGAAATGCTCCCAGTTGGGGATTAACCTTTACATCAGTAGATGGGCAACCAATTGGCTCACCAGCAGAATGCATAGTGTAAAAGTTGGTGAATCAAATTGTACAAGTACAGCTGTCACCACTGGCAAACCACAGGGATCTGTGCTTGGCCCTTCACTGTTTGGACTCTATTTCTGGAAAGTTCAGGCTAAAGAATATGGCCTTTGGCTTGCCACATTTGCTGACTCTTGCATATTGGGTGGAATTGAGTCCACCAGTGATGATGACATAGTACAAGAGGTGCTAACACAGACAAATGAATGGTGACAAAGGTACACAATCTATAAATAAATGCAGAAATGTGTGCTGTGTTATGCTGTCTTTCTGAAAAGTAGAATTCCGTGTTAATCACAGCATTGATAACAGTTCTGTTATGCTGAAACCCAGTGATGTAAGCACTGGGAGCACATGTAGATAGCAATCTGAACTTCAACCACTAAGAGTCCACACTAGTATTGAAAGCCTATGTTGTGCACATCATAAGTCACACCATCATATTCAGATCTTAAGACTTTATGACAGCACTGTTTTCAAACCTCATCAGAACAGTAACAGAGTGTATAATGCTCTCTTTTGCATGTATCTCACCAGACATATGCAGCAGATGGAGAGACCACATGGCTTTGTCAGCAAGATAACACATGGCCTACAAACTATGCCATGATGTATGTAGACACATTAAAAGCCATTGTCACTGTAATCTCTCTTGTATAGGATGATGTGACTTCTGTCTGGCCTACAGGACAGTGTCTGACCCTGCCCTGGTAGGAGTACTGCATATCCAAAAATCTAATATAGCTGATGACATTAGCAGTGTCTGTTGAGGAGAATATGGTAAGAATAGTGTCCTGCATGCTGGTGTAAAATGTTCTTTGTAATGTCAAGTAAGAGCTCACACACACACACACACACACACAGACACACACACACACACACACACACACACACAAAACTGACTGTAATAAGAATAGAACCCATATCTAAGAACACAGACTACAGAACTCAGTACTTTATGTGAGTGCCATGGTACAAGTCTGACTTGGAGTGTCTCAGACAACACTTTATAGCTGATGGCATCAGCAGTGTCAGTGGAGGAGAATATAACAGTATCCCCAAGGCACAAGTCTGACTTGGAGTGTCTCAGACAGCACATTATAACTGATGACATCAGCACTTTCTGTTGAGGAGAATATATGAGTATCCCACATGCTGGTATAAAATGCTCTCTGTAATGTCAAGCAACAGCTCACAAACACACACACAGTTGACTGCAGTGAAAACAGAGCCCCTACCTATCTATGTACACAGACTACAGAACACAGTACTTTATGCAAGTACCATGATACAAGTCTGACTTGGAGTGTCTCAGACAAAACTTTATAGCTGATGACATCAGCAATGTCTGTTGAGGAGAATATAACAGTGTCTACATGCTGGTGTAAAATACTCTCTGGCATGTCAGTACTTTATGCAAGCACCACGGCACAAGTCTGACTTTTACAAGAGTCCAGGTGAACTTGTAGTAGATGACATCAGCAGGCCATGTGGGAGACAAGATGTTTGGTGGGCTGCATAAAAAGAGTGTATAGGCATCTGCAAGAATCAAAATGGTGTCAGTACATGACATTTGATCAGTAACTGTGGAATACACATTTCTGCTTTTCTGATTAGATACAAACACACACATGCACACACACACACACACACACACACACACACACACACACACACACACACACACACACACACACACACAGTTGATTGCAGTGAGAGGAAAACCACTACCGATCTAAATGCACAGACTGCAGAACACCATAGTTTATGCATGCACCACAGCAGAAATCTGACTTATACAAGAGTGCAGGTGAATTTACAGAATATGACACAGACATCCCCCAAAAGGGTCTCACTGAGACAGATACCTGGTGTCAAAATCAAGCTAAATGCCAAAAAGTACATAGTCATCCCCTTTGGAAAAAACAAAGTACCCACAAATTACCACATAGGTGGTAGCCCCCTAAATACGGAAGACAAAATAGGGGATCTGGGAACCCAAGTAGATAGTAATCTCTCCTTTGATAATCACATTGCCAAAGTGGTTAGAAAATCTTTCTATGTGGCCCGCCTAATCACAAAAGGTTTTGCATCCAGATCAAAAGAGGTCATCGTGCCTCTCTATGCATCACTCATCAGACCCATCATAGAGTACAACACCCCATTTGGGATATACCTTACAAGGCACCTGCAACAGCTGGAAAGACCACAGAAGTACCTCACCAAGAGGATCATTGGCCTCAAACAGATACCCTATGCAGCTTGACTGAAGAAACTCCAGCTGTACTCGCTTGCATACCGCCTACTCAGAAGTAATCTCTGCCTGACATACAAGGCCTTGTCCAACTCAGAATTGATAGACATGCTCCACCTAAAGAAAACCATATCCCCTCGAGCCAAATGCTCTAGGGATCTAAACCTCACCACGACAATAAATAGGATGTGCTGGAGGGATAGATTCCTGTCCCAGAGACTTCCTATGCTCTGGAACAAGATTCCAATTTACATTAGGTAGAGCTCCTCACTAACACTCTTCAAGAGAAACCTTGATGAGTGGATAGGAAACAGGAAGTTTACCCCGGGGATCACTTCAGTGGCTCTGCTGGACAGAGGCACAGGGAACTAATCTAAGGGGGCGGTGAAAGCCAACACATTCTGGCTAGGCTTATAACTGCTTTTGGGCAGATAGCCTAGAACCTACTTATGAACCTATGACATCAGCAAGCCATGTAGGAGACAAGATGTTGGAAGGCCTGCATAGGTTCATAGGTTCATTGGTGGCTACTAGCCTAATGGATCTAAGGTGTTTAAAAGCCTAGCTGTGTAAAAACACAAGCACCCTTATTGAGCATAGTTAGATGGTCACTGTTAGCAGAGTGATTTTGTGAGTAGAGCAGCACCAAATGGCCCTGTATATGAGGGACATAGGTGCCATCCCAGGGATGACTTTACAATCACCCAACCAGTAGTCACAGTTGTGTTTGAACAAGGTCATTGAGGAGCACTGCTTTACATGCAGTGGATGCTTATTACAGAAGAGTGTGAATCACTAGACTATATATCTGTCTCACCAGTATATTTTATGTCCCAGACTGGATTGAGAACATAGGGGCAGGTTATTCTTGTCCCATTTGATTTGCAGATGTCCAGTATTTCCAGTAGGGCATGTCCTGAGACTGCTCTGTAGGCCAGGCATAGGTCACCTCTCAGCAGCCTGCATGATACTGAGTACAGTGATGGGTCTTTCAGTCTTCCCATGTATGTCAGAACAATGCTTGGAGGAAGGTCATACTTAATTTTTAATCTGCAAGGACTGAATAAAGGATTTCTTTAGGACTGGAACTGGCTGAAATATTTGTTTATTTTACAGTGATCACCTTGCATGCCATTTATGTTGTGTTTTGTGGATGTAACACTGTGGCCTTATTTAAATGTTTTCATGTTTATATTTTAATTTATTTTTTGTTCTTTTTGTCTTGTCTAAGGCCTGCACTGCACTTTTGTTCAGTCTGTGCACATTAAAAGTTGAGGTTTAAACCCTACAGTCCTTTCAAGGGCTACCTGAGTCCTTTTCAGGACCCTCAAAAGATTCTGAATGGAATTCCACCCACAAGCCCAGCCTTGGACCACAAGGGGGCACACCAGTCATTTGAAGGGCCACCTACCTGGAACTCACCTAGCCCAGCCTTGACCAACAAGGGGGCACACTAGTCCTTACCAGGACTACCTAGGGACCCATCTGGACTGACAAAGGTCCTTTTTAGGACCATATGAGATCTGAGATCTGACAAAAAAAAATCCCTGACTGCCCAGGTGGAGACCAAAAGGGTACAACCCAACCTCCCACCTGACAGGTACTGCACTAAAGTCCTTGTTAGGGCTACAATGGTCCTGCTCAGGACCAAACACACCACAAATGTTTTTCTCAGAACCAAAACAGTCCTTCTTAGGACTACAAAAGTCCTTCTCAGGACCAACCCACCACAATGGTTCTTCTCAGAACCACAACAGTCCTCTTCAGGACTAAAAAGGTCCTCCTCAGGACTACCACTCCACACCACAAAAGCCCTTATAAGAGCCAAAACAGTCTTCCTCAAGATTACAAAGGCCCTTTTAAGAGTCACAATAGCTTTATCCAAAACCACATACTAATTACTAAGTCCTTTTCAGGACTCAGACTTGGACCTCCAGGACTAACAACTATTCCAGTAAGCATGTTCTTCCATCCATGTATGTCATGTTTGGAGGTCCTGGATTCTTACAGGCACAAGTCTGTGTTGTCTGCAGTTGCTGCAGGTGTCTGGTGAGGTGCACACAGAAGGGAACATTGTACTCAATTAGTGGTCTGATAAGGGTAGAGTACAGCAGAGGTATGACCACCCTAGTCTTGGATGTGATGTCCATATATATATGATGTGCACAATGCAGAATATATCATTCTCTCTTTTTTTTTTTCTCCAAGTCTTTTGGGTTTCTAATACCATGATGGGAATGGACCCCATTCCTAAGTCAAAGTATGATTCAAATTCATGAAATTAATATTTTTTCAATCTTTTATGTCAGCCAGAAGTGCTTTTCGCAGTACCCACAATGTGCCCAGTAATGAATCCTTCTGCAATTCGTACGGAGTTACATGTATCAGTAACATATCTAAGTACGATTGTAAATTCCTTTTTATAACACCTGTTGCTCCTACTATTGCTGGAACTGTCTAGGTATCTTTCTTCCACATTGCCCTCATTTCTGCCTGCAAACCCTAGCACTTTATGACTATGTGTCTCTCTGTACATAACACTGTAGTCACTGGATGTAGCAATTTCAATAACCAATGCTACTTTTGTCTTCTTTTCATGGACTACTATATCTGGTTTTCTTGTATCTGTTTTTTGAACTGTTGGTAATGGATGATCCCATGTGATATAAACATCATCATTTTCTATGATACTTTGTGGCTCATGTTTCCAGTGTTTTTCAGCTACTTCAATATTATAATGTTTGCACAATCCCCAATACAACAATCTTGCTACATTATTATGCCTTTCAGTATACAGTTCTTCTACCATAAGTATATCACAACCAGCAACAAGATGTGCAACTGTTTCCAATTCTGTTAGAAAACTTACCTTTATCTGTTTCTCCCACATGTTCAATGTACTTTATAAACCACCGCGTACTTAGTCCACTATTTTGAGCAGCCAATATTAACCTTTCGTCTTTTGGTTTAAAGTCACCTCTCCTTACCCATGCCTGTGTCTTATCCTGATCAATATGAAGTTGTTCCAAGAGTTTCCTATATTTGCAACTGTATTTATCCATTTTCCACATTTCTTGCCTTCTCATCTGATCTTTCATATTATATTCTTTCTTTTGTTTTTTGGAACATTCAGTTGCTACCTGATTTTTATCTACTTCTGGACTGGCTTCCATTCCTGCTTGATGCCGATATGCTCCTGCTAAACTAAGCATGGAAGTCATCTTAGACATTCTCCTGATGTTACAAAACTTTCACTATGTTCAAGTCTTGTGAGGTCAGCAGATATGTATGCAGTCCCACTATCGCAGATCAATACATGTAGTCAATTTTGAGGAGGCCCTTTGCCTCTTTCAGAATGGGGAATATATAGTCTTGGTATGCATTGATTTTTATAAATCATTTGATGAGCAAGAAGCATCCTTCTTGTTTTCCTGTCCAAACTATCCAGCACCATTTGGGGCAAGTCAGTCACTCCAAAACTGTAAGTTAGGACAAGAAGAGCAAATCGGTTTATAGCTTGGACTTTGTTTGTAGACATCAATGCTATTTTTAGTATTAATTTAAGTCTTCTAAAATATTATTTACTGAATTTTATTTGCATTTGTTCATGTTTTATTGTTGATCTTTCATCAATTTCCAAATATTTATACACTCCCTCTTGCTCTTTTATATCACATTCTTGTCCCAAACTGATGTTTTATTGGTGCTGTTTCTGCTTTAAAGGTTGCTTTCACACATTTATGAAGAAAAAATGACATTCTTATATTATCTGAAAAAGTTTTGACCACAACTATGGATACAGTGATGAAAGTGCAGATTGCTATCAGCATGTATTCCCAAGTCTCACAACACTGTGTTTGGGTTTAGAGGGGTGCTATGTATATCAGAATTAGCAGGGGTACTTCATTGCCAAAGGGGACAATGAGGCATTGTATGCATTAAGGTTTGGTCAAAGAGTTTGGCCTCAATCATTTCTGCTTGTCAGCCCTTTCTGTCATATGTTACCATCATTGGGAGCCTCTATATAAGTGAGTCCAGTTAGTCATCTGCAGTCTTAGTAAACCACGGGCCATCTACCATTGTCTGTGCTTCAAGGGAGTAGTATGCAAGCAGTTGAGGGCCCATCAGTGATCCTTGTGGTGTTCTGGTAAGTGGCTAGTGGGGGAAGTGCCTTCCCAACATTGAGAGTGTGTGTTCTGTCAGTGAGCCAGTTGGTTATCCATCTACTACTGTATGGCTTAATTCACATATGGGATACCTTCACTATGAGACATGAATGGGGGATAGTGTCAAAGGCTTTGAATAACTCCACATAGGCAGTATGTCCTGTTTTCCCTCATCCAGGTCTTTGAGGTCAGTATCAAAGAAGTCCACAAGGTTCAATAAGCTAAATCTATCCTTAACAAAAAGAAAATGGGTCGGGTCAAGTGTGTTGAAGGTCAACTATGTCCCTATGGATAAGGTCCATGCTGATTCCTTCCCTAGCCTTACAGATAAGGATTTTTAGGTGAACAAGTCAGTAGTTGTAGGTCTGCATGTTACCAGACTGACGTGCATTGCATATCCCACAACATTCGATATTACATTTTGTAGTGTAGGCAATATATGCATGGGAAAAGTACTGCGACACCAGGGTTGCATTGTTTGGAGGGGGAGTTGCAACACTTGGATTTATTATTGTAAATATGTGACATATTGTTAGATAGAGCCCTTAGTTTGTAATGTTTCCACATGTAATTTTATGTCATAGACAAGAACTGGACAGTAAACAGCAGTAATTAGGGTTGCCACTTATCCGTTTTTTTCTGGACTATCCGGAAATCAAACTGATTCTCCGGTAGTTTGGAAAAACACTGTACAAACTCCGGTATTTTGTTTCAGAAAAAGGAAGCAGATTATCAGGGTTTGTTAAATCGGCTGATTTACTATGCTTTTTTACCGAAAAGCATAGTAAATCGTCTGAAAGCAGGCATCAAGAATGGAAAAAAAGAGACTGTTCCCATCTGCTGATGTCATAATGACATGACAAAATGGGTGGAGTTTGGGTGGCAAAAGACAGGTTTATGGTTGATGTGAGGGGTGTGGCCTTACTCAGGTTTTAGTCACAACAAAAGGTGGCAACCCTAGCAGTAATACAGAATAATATGTACATTTCCATAGCATGGCAAGCAGCGGGTTTGTTCAATGGTTAGCAAAGTGTGTATGCATGCGAGATATACATGTTTGTGTTTAGTTAAGCAGTGTGCAAATGCAAGATGCATTGCTAAAGTCTGACAGTATTGAGTCTATGAAATGTACTTGCTGCTTAACTGAATTTGTGGCAGCACATGTTAATGCATTACTGCATTCCTGTTTGGGGCCCGATGGTACTGGATTCGAATCCAGATATAACTAATACTTTTACATACTTTAAATTACAGAGTGATAATGCAATGACATGAATTCTTTATAATACATGTGTTGCTGTATATTGGCATAATGCAGTGGTGTTAAGTGGCATTGCATGGAGGTAACCACAGTTCACCATTGCTGTGTGTTGGTACATAATGCTTACCTCCCTGCAAACATGGAGCCCCAAAAGTGAAAGGATTCATTGCTTTTCCTGCAACTTATGTGTGTTGTGTGTGATTCTATTTTTTTGACTAGATTAAAGTGGTGAAATGGGGTAGATTGGAAAGTGGTGAAATGGAGTGCAAGCAGGCGGAAGAACAAAGGGAAAGCAGGACAAGAATGTGCAGGAGGGAGGTAGGAGAAACCATAGTTATCCATTTCTTTACTAGTTTAAACTGAACATATGTGAAAAATATTAACTGAATTTGGGCTGTCACCTCCAGAGAGAAGAATGACCACAACAAAATCATGTTGTATAGCCAATTGGATCAAATCAAGTTTGTCAAGAAGATGTGGATGGAATGGAGAGCTATGTATGGGACAATTTTTTTTTCATTTTTTCTTTTTTGTGGGAAAGGTGCCCATTTAATTTTCATTTCAGAGAGAGGAGTGTTGGGGGCTCTATGTCACTTAGTCAAAATGCCATTTTAGGGAATACCTATTTATTGAAACTTACTGAGTGAAAGCTGACTTCATTGAACAATCATTTTAGCGAAGTTTCACACAGGGAAAAACACTAATAGGTCAGCTACCAACTGGACAAAAAAAAAAAAATCTTAAACTCATTTAAGTGTGGGGCTTTGTCCCCACACCCCCCAACTAAATATACCAACTCCAAGATTGCACTACAGTGGGGAAAAGGCTATACTCCCAATGATGGCTGACTAGTTTCTTTCCCTGTGTGAAGGTTTGCTAAAATGATCATTCATTGAAGTCGGCTATTGCTCAATATGGTTCAATAAATCGGTATTCGCTAATCACTAAAATGACAGTTCGATGAAATAATATAGACCCGGTGTTGGGGGAAGGGAAATAGCTATGTCTGGGTCAGTTAAGTTGGGTAGGTAAAGAAGTAATTGCAGACAAACAGGACAAACAAGACAAGAGACAGGGATGGTGATGGACACAAAAGGTTGGGGAACACCATGATTGGGATGAGGGTGGGGACATCTCAAGCCCATGGTTACCAAGCTGGGAGACAGTGAGAATTAAGTCCTCACCCACTGAACTGTCATCACTGTCACCACACTCTGCTGGTGTCTGGAGTGCTTGACATCTCCTCCTCCTGCTAGTACTATGCAAAAAGAGGGAGAGCAGCCACTCCAACTAGCATAGGTGTGCAGCAATGGTGTGCCGCACCAACTGATGGACCATCCCTGGAAACTCACTAGGGTGATAAAATCACCACCTCTGCCACTGCTCCTGGGTGGTACCTCTGGACCAGCCTCCAGGGTAGTACTACCTCAGGGTGTAAGTAGTGCAGGGGCAGCAGAGGCAGTGCTGCAAGTTTGGCTCCCAGATATGCTGGGAGTTGATGTTGGAGCTGGTGGAGAAGGGGCAGGATGATCCAATGTTGCCTGCCTACCTCTCTGTGCTATGGAGCATTTAGTGATGTGGTACACATGGATGACATCGACACATTTTGATGACACATAAAAAGAAAAAAAAAGAAAATTGATTAAATAAAATAAAAAAAGCATAAAAATTATTTACAAAATAAAATAAAATACAAATAAAATTTTAAAAAAAGTATTTATAAATTTAAATAAAATAAAAAATAAAAATAAAATACAGTAAAAATAAAGAAAGTAAAAAGAGAGATAAGGGCTGGGGTGAGAGAAAAACAGAGATAAGAATAGTACCTTCATATGTTACATGCAATGCATTAATACAATTATACAACTCCATCATCTTACTTTTGCATTTAAGTCTACCACCTCCTAACAGATGCACAGTATACTACAGATTACAGCAAGTAATCCGTAATCCTTGAAATGTGCATATATTGCACATACATGTGTTCCAATTATATAGATAGTTTACAGCAGGACATTTGTGCCACTGGTATATAGTTTTTAATTTACTGTAAATATTTTTGAAGAAACAACAGCATTGTATAGTTGTGAAGTGTTGTATATGAACCCACAACCTCTGACTAAAGTCTAATATTGGACTCTTACAACTGGTTTGTGCTACAGACTAATGCCTGCATACTTGCTTTTACAGTTGGGAAATGCAAGCTCAGTTTAATACAAGTCTATAAAATACCAATAAAAGCTATCTTTAACTTTTAATGCTAAAATAACATTACTTTTCTGATGCATATATACCATTTGCTTTCCTTGGTCTTGCCAATCTAGCCCCATGGGCTCAGACATTGTACTCCCGATCACTGGCAGCTGAGGAAAAAGCAGAACAGAACAGAAGACCATTATGCATACCAGTCTTGCCTATATTCAGCTTTCTAAGTATTATAAGTACTCTCTTGAGCTGATACTTACACAGATGTGGGATGTTCTCAGTCCTAATTTCCTCAGTCCATCGGTCAAGAGTATCCCTCTTCCTCCTCTGTAATTCATTAAAATGATGCCTACATTGCTATCCAGTGTGTGGGATACCAGTGGCACTGAATACTGCCTGGGCTAAACTCTTTCACTCCTCAGACTAACTAGGGGCCAGAATTGTCACCCCTGCAGAAGCTTATGTCTATGCTGCTTTACTAGGAGTCCAATGAATATACTGAACACCCCACATCTGTGTCCTAAGCCTGGCACCTTCTGCACTAACACCTGCCATGTCTATCTACCAGTGGATTAAGAGTAATGGTGACTGATGCTTTCTTGCCAATTCCAGTTATCATGGTTACTGGATTGCCCACAACCACACCATGCGTTTGCATGGTGGTGTCAGGAAAGCAGCAGTGCCAATCAGTGATTTTTACACTGTAGGATTCAATCCTAGGCATAAGGAGCAAAAACATTTACTTTCACAGCATTAATTTTCCATCTTTGTCAGAGAAGAAGTGCTGCTCGGATGTAGTCAGGCATCATACATAAATGCAGGTGTCAGTATGAGCTGTTGCACATGTATGTGTGTGAACTTGCAAGGTTATTAGATAGAGAGGCAGTTGTGTATGTGTCCTAGGCAAATGTGAAGCCCTTGCAGGTTCTGATAGAATTATACTTGCATATCTATAGTACACAGTATACCCTCAATCATACATCTGATAATAAAGCTGATAATACATAAATAAATGAATAAATAAAAAATACAATAATAGTGTGTCATCCCTCTCATATATAATTAATATTAGCTCCACTATCTAAAGTGTTATAACTGAGAGTGAATATAATGGAAGGTGTAACAATAGTAAAAGTATATGGAATAACCTGTATTAGAACCCATGACCATGTGTATGGTAGTCCTACACTTACACCTGTCACCACTACACAGCTGGAATAACACTTGGTCATGTTTCAGTTCATTGCTATATACTGCGATGTCACAACAGTAAAAAAAGGTTGCACACCCTGTACTAGAACCCAGGACCATCTCTACTCCATCCCTGCTCTTATACCTGCTGCCACACAACTAGTTACTTGACGTTTTCTAATTTACTAATAATTCTTAAGATATCTGTGTTAACTGCTGCACAATGCTGCTTACCAGGTTTGCGAGGTGCCCAGCAGAATTAATTGAATGTGTCTGGTTTCTATTTTTGGCTGTCTGCGTCCTGCCTGCAAGTGTTTGATAGCTGTAGCTGCTGGAGAATCTTTTTGCAACACAGTGCCACTTAGCAGGTTTGCGCAGTGTCCAACACAATTATCCAAATGTATTCAATTTCTATTTTTGGCTGCCTGGGCCTGTCTGCTTCCTGGGTGGTGCAGTTGTCCAGTTTGTACACTGCTGCACTTTGCACAAATGAGATAAGCACAGCCAAACCCACAATTCATTTCCTCCATTCCAGTGTTTGCGCTAAGCTCTGCATTGAGCAAACATTGCCTCCCCCAAAACATTAAAACAAAACAAACAAAAAAAAGACAGAAAAGGAAAAAAAGCGACAAGTAGTTGAAATGAGGAAAACTCAATCTATGACATACACACTAGAAAAATGATGGTTCATATTAGATATGTCTACATAGATCTGGATTTGAACTCTCACTCAATTGAACCTTCAGAACACAGGATGAGTGCCTTATCCATCTTTGCCACACAAACTGCTTTGGAGCAAGGAACTGAAATCTTTCTGTACACAACGAAATGTATCATCCTCTACAGTAATATGAAACCATGCAATTATTTGTACATGTATTATTTTTGGATATAATGCACTTAGTGATCACACAACCTGTTATAATTATTGCTTACAAATATACAGTCTTACCTGTCTGTGTTTGTTGGTCATTCTTCAGTTATCTGACCAGTAATAAGAGACATGCAGTCTATAAGCCATTCTATATCATTGGCCTTAAAATGAACGAGGATATTAACTGGAAATAACATATGCAGTTGCCAACAAATGAAGGGTAGGTTGGATGTTAAGGTATGCAACCTGTGAATTGTTTGCTGCTTACGTACATGTCCAACCTTACATCTAACACTTTGTAGATCTAACCTGACATACCTACTGGATGTAAGGCACCCTGAATTGCTGTTGTACTTTCTTTCTCTCACCCAGCAATCATTCACAGTCACAATCCATTAAAAATAAACACTGAGGGAGTGCCTGCACTATGTTTACATCTCATACATAGATCCAAGTATTTGGAATTCAGCAACTCTAATCAATTCACACCTAATTTGCATATTTACCATGCTAATGGCCCTGAATCTACACCATATAAAAAGGCAACCATGTAGCTAGGCAAACTGATGGCGAGGAGTGTTGTTTATGTGGAGAGAACTAAACATACTCTATTTCTTTGAAAGATATCTGCACACATGATTACTGAGCTTCATAAGGTATGCTTTCATTTTATCAGCTACATACTGCATATGCTAGAATGTATTGAAGAAAAATCTTTGGAAAGACTTTTACACTTTTATCTGTATGCATTAGTTAGAAGTGTACTGATACTATGGGCATGTTTGTCAAGTTGTTTCACAGGTATACATGATTGTCAATTCTTTCAAATGAAATTCTCTGTGATAAATATGTACAAATGTTTCAGGAAGAGTTCCTTCAATAGCACTTTAAGAATTTCATAGATGGTTTGTTAACAAAATGGGAACATTGCCTGTTCTACTGGGGTGGAAGAGCAATGCTGAGTTACCTTTTTGGTAAAAACAAGGATATGTTGCTATTGTTACTCTCCTTTTCTTGCATCCTGCCTGTTTTTTGTATGTTATATGTCTAAACTGGTTTATGTTTCTCCAGGGGGTAATACTGAGTGGCTACCTTTTCTGCTTTATCTTGGAACAGTTATTTTGTAGTTATGTGATACTTAAGTATATTCTCCTTTAGTTGTCCTTTAAGACACCTAGAAGTATGCCACCCAGGATTGTCAATCCTCAGAGACCCCCCCCCCTTCACCGATGCTGAGAATCAGGTCATAGTGAATGCCTTTAGGCAACATGATGCCTTCCTGTTTGAAAGGGAATGGAGAGATATGGCATGCAGAATGCAAATTTGGTTCAGAGTAATGGTGACTGTGGAGGAGAGGTGAAGAAGAAAGTACAGGCAGGATGGAGTGGGTGGAAAAGAGTGTCAGGAGTGATTTGTGACAGACGAGTACCAGTAAGAGTGAAAGGGAAGGTCTACAAGAGGGTAGTGAGACCAGCTATGTTATATGGGTTGGAGACAGTGGCATTGACAAAAAGGCAGGAGTCAGAGCTTGACATGGCAGAGTTGAAGATGTTAAGATTTGCACTGGGTGTGACGAGGATGGACAGGATTAGGAATAAGTATATTAGAGGGTCAGCCCAGGTTGGAAGGTTTGGAGACAAAGCCAGAGAGGCAAGATTACATTGGTTTGGACATGTGCTGAGGAGGGATGCAGAGTATATTGGAAAAAGATGCTAAGGATGAAGCTGTCAGGTAACAGGAAAAGAGGAAGGCCTAAGATAAGGTTTATGGATGTGGTGAGAGAGGACATGCAGCTGGTTGGTGTGACAGAGCAAGATGCAGAGTACAAGAAGAAATGGAAAAAGTTGATCTGCTGTGGTGACCCCTAACGGGAGCATCCAAAAGAAGAAGTAGAAGATTGTGGATTATGTGAATACCATGGGTGACTACAGGAGAACATATCAGCAGGTGACCCACAGGGCCACAGACATAATCACATCTGCACGGTGGAGAGCAGCTGCAGTGGGACATGACCAGATGGTTACCAGGGAAGAGTCTGCTATGGTGCCACCACTAATACTGAATGAAGAGTTCCTGGCCAATATCAAGGATCCAGAAAGCTTCCAGTTAAGTGCAGTACAGCATGTCCTGAATGTTAGTGCAACAGCTTCAGGGACAGCCAGCATATCCCAGGAGGAGCTTCCAGGTACGCTTTAGTATCTCAACAGTTGAATACTGTTGCATAATAAAACAATTGAAACCAATATGTTTCTTCTGTATCACAAATTCTTTTTTGGGGAAGGGATTAAGATTGAAGATTGCTACAGTTATTAGCTTAGGCTGGACTTGTCAGCCAAGCTCTTGAGTTACTGTTAATTGTGATGATGTTGCCATGACCTTTACTTAACTTCTTCCAGGACCATCTGGATTGCAGAGGAGAATCTCACCTGAAGATGGTAACCCAAACATTTTTATGTCAGTACTGATGAACAGTTTCAAGAAATATTTTAGTGTGTGCTGCTGATGTCAGGCCTGTTATGTGTATTGCTGTACTATCTGTAATAGTGACACCACTGTTAGTCTGTTAGCATATATTGGACTAGAGTAGTGTAGGTACTAATTATTTCCTGTTTGTTACTTTTTAATCACAGATGATCATGACAATGGAGGTGTGGGCCCTCTGCCACCTGATGTCAGTGTATCAGCAGACTTTCATGATGATGGCCAAACTGAGGTGCAGTTGGGGGATGCAGTGGGTAAATCTGACACTGAGGTTGACATACAGCCATCACCTGCAATTCAATCAGATAAAGCCAGTAGGCCTACATCTACACATTCCAGTGAGCCCACAGATATTTAACAGGTGGAGGGTGAGGTCATTGATAAGGGAAGTGTGATTAGTGTGTCTTCAGTGCCTGTTGAGTCAGGCAATAGCCAAAGTGTGAGCAAGGTGAAAAACAGGATAGTTGGTAGGGATTCTCAGAGGAGGCCTGTTGCTGCTCCTCCACCTGGTCCAGGTGTCTCTTCCCTTGCCATTCAGTGCATATTAAGGACCACCATGGAGGCACAGCCACATTCCCATAGGTGCTCCAGAAAAATGTTCAGGGTTGTAGATGGAGCACAGGCTGGCATGAATGACTGCTTCCACTGTGTTGCTGATTCAATGGATTGGATGAATGACATGTTTGAACAAGGGGTGTATGTGATGGAAAGAAGGGTGTCTGTCATAGAATGAGCGTTGTCTTTGATGGAACATCTGCTAGGAGGGGAACAGCATCCTTGTGGGCATAAGTCAGCTACATCCAAGGGAGCCCGCAGGATTTTTTGCAGCGGGGTGCAAACCCAGAGCCCCACCCACATAGCTCACCCCGCCCCCTGCCAACACAGCCCCGCCCAAGTCCACCCACCTCAAGCCCCGCCCACACAGCCATTCCAGTGTCCCATTACTTGGCTATTTCTCCCCATTTACTGTAGACACTGTTCAAATCTGTGTGCATACTGTTTTATGCTTTAGTTCTACAATGATTACAGGCAGTTGGATTTAATTTACAACTTTTATTTCAAACATTATAGCCCAAACACTGAGACATTTACTAAACCTAAACAAAGCAATAGTCTTACAATGAAAACAGACTTGGCATTAAAGCTTCTCTACTTTTGAAACTCACATTCAATGAAACAGCATTGAAACCCACATTCAAAGAAAATGCATCTGGCCAATGGCAGGTTATTTACCTTTGAACTGTTTTCAAGCAATAGGCATTTACAACTTTTATTTCAAACATTATAGCCCAAACACTGAGACATTTACTAAACCTAAACAAAGGTCTTACAATGATAACAGACTTGGCATTAAAGCTTCTCTACTTTTGAAACTCACATTCAATGAAACAGCATTGAAACCCACATTCAAAGAAAATGCATCTGGCCAGTGGCAGGTTATTTACCTTTGAACTGTTTTCAAGCAATAGGCTCCTTGCACACCGTTAGAGCCATGCAAAAGTTATTTGATTTACCTGATTGTATTAATTATAATATATAATTGAATTATATCCCTTGTATTATACAGCAGCACTTGTTTGAGTGACTCTGCTGAAGTAAAAGTAATCTGAATAATTCCACATTAAAGATATCTGAAACTAATGAAGATGTTGTTGCTAGAAAACAACTGTATATTTCAGTGTTTCATCTACAAATTCAGTGCCTGTTGCCGTCAAAGAATAAATTGCCTATGTTAAATTAAAAGAAATGGTAAGCTGGTATATTGCAATAGAAAATGGATGGCAAGCTGAAAAACAGGTTCATAGTTATTAGGCATCTCATCCAAAGGAGGACATCTGAGGACTGCAGCATACAAATGTATATGCTGTAGGAATAGAACCTCAAGCCTTTACATTAAGATGCAAGTATTCTACTTGTGGTGCTACTAACATAGCTTTAAAACTTTATACCACAATAGAGATACCATTTGCTAAACAAAACAGTTGCACATTGTAAATAGACTTGGCATGAGCAGCAGTGAACTTAGCTTCCCTTAAAACTCACAGTTCCTTGAAAATGCACTTGAAAATTCCACCTGTTAACTCTAACTTGGGCATTTCACTTTCTCACAAACATACCACACCCTCAAGGCCTCAACCTTAGTGCAAGAAATCTGGACAAAGCCTAAAATAAATAGGGACAGATTATAAATATGGCTCTCAGAAACTTAGAAAATTGCAAGAGTAACAGGATTTGTGTTGGTATGCATTTTTCTAAATGACATGACATCTAAAACTGAAATGTCTCATTTAGCAACTTCAATCCTTTTAGGAGGAATATGGGGCAAAAATCTGGACAGCTGAGTGGTATGCTACCTCCCTCTTATACACACACCAAATAATTCTGGTCAGACAAATTAGTTCTGGGAAGGTTGCACTGAACGGCACCGTGCTTGAGCTGAAGTGGGTGAAATCCTGGTAGCCAGTGATAACTGATCTGCAGCTCAGCATTGTGGAGCATTAAAGCATTTTAGCAGAGCATTGTTTCATCACTACCTATTGTGTTTGCACATAAGCTGTAGTTATTTTAAACATTTGCCTTTTTGATTACTACAGAGTACATTTACCCACCAGAGCTATTGTGTTTTGACTTCAGTGTGGAGCTAGTTGTTGCAGGGCTTGGCTTTTAAATAAGGTAGCAATGCTTATTTACCATATACCATTAAAGCCACCCTGACCCAACTACAAGTGTACTAACACACAGACACTGCTATAAGACACTGGTCTGCAATAAAATGTAATGAGCTTCTGAAAATACTGTAATCCTGTCCTTTTATTACAATGAATATAAAATACTTCGAAATAAGGTCAAAAAGCTCATAATCTTAGACCGACAAAACTACTTTTCCACACTTCAAAATAATAAAATCAAACCCACAGAAATTTTGGAAAGGTATCTCTACTTTACTTAACCCCAGCAAACCAGATACCCCTACCCCAGACCCAAACGCTCCTGACCAAGACTTGGCTACCCAATTTAACTCTTTTCATTGAATCCATTTCCAAATTAACGCCATCTTTCTCTAACACCACTACACTGCTACTACTTCCTCATTCCCATCTACTAACTCCCATCCCTCCACTCCTCCTACTACTTCATCAGCTTCATCTGCCCCTAATTCTCCCTCTTCACACTCCTTTTTCTCATTTAAACCTATACCCAACTTCTACTATAAAGAAATTCCTTATGAAACTGAAGCCATGCACCAATGAACCTGATAACATTCCTTCTTACTTTCTTAGCAAAGCTGCTGAAGCAATTGCTTACCCTATTAGCATTTTAATCAACTGCTCTATCCAAGAATGTATAGTACCCCAAGTCTGGAAAAGGGCCTTTATCATACCTCTACATAAAAGGTGGCAACAACAACAATGTTACTAATTTCCCCCATCGCTATTCTGTCCCCATCTCTAAACTCCTAGAAAAGTGTATCCAACTACAACTCCTTCCACATCTCTTAGATAATCACCTACTAACTCCCACACATGGAGTCAGACCACATCATAGCATTATGACCGCCCTCCTCTCCTTCCTTGAAACTGTAAATAAAGCCCGCGACTCTGGCCAAATTGTTTCTACCCTACTACTCGACCTCTCTAAGGCCTTTTACACACTCTCACAGCCTGCTACTAACTAAACTTTCTAAACTTAACCTATCTCCCTCCTCCTTGAACTGGTTCTCCAGCTACTTATCTAACAGATCTCAAGCAGTCAAATGGAAAAAGGCCACCTCCTCATTTCTAAATACTCCTACTGGGGTACCCCAGGGCTCTATACTGAGTCCCTTTCTCTTCAATATATTTATAAATGATTTCCGCAACTCTATCCCATTCTCAGACATCATCCAATATGCCGATGATTCTGCTATTATCTGCGCTGCCACCTCTATCCCCTCACTCCTAAAATTGACTCAAGATGCTTTTACAACAACTGAGCAATGGATGAAAAGGAATCACCTAGCACTCAATGCCTCTAAAACCAAATTAATGTTATTCACCCCCTCTAAGGCAACTTCTTTCAATATAAACACATTCCACATCTCTAGACAAAATAATCTACCCCTGGAACTGGTGTCCGAGACCAAGTTACTTGGGGTCCAAATTGATAACCAGCTCAAATTCAACTCCCACCTACAGTTAAATATCAAGAAAACCCGGTATGCTTTACCGACAAAATCATTACCTTACACCTGCTACCAAAATCACCCTCTACCTCATTTCTTATCCCCTCCCGTCTCTATGGAGCTCCACTCCTGATTAATCTACAGACCTCTCTAAAAACACAACTTTCCTCTTGCTACAACAAAATTGCCAAGTTCGCTACCAACCACAAGTCCTCCACCCACCACTGTTCCTCTCTCCAAAAACTAAAAATGGCTAGAGCTACCCAGTTATCTCACATATACTCAACTAAATCTTGCACATAAGCTCATTTTCAACCCCTCCCTTTCATCAGCCTTTAAAATGCACCTTCCTGCAAGAGTATTAAGGTCCAACAATCAAAATCTATTAGAAGTATATAAACCAACTAGTCCCCCAGGCAAAAATCTTCTGTCTTATGGCCTTGCATGCCTTTGGAACTCCCTACCACCTTCCATTCGCACCACCCCCAACCATTTTATATTTAAAAGATCTCTTCACTCACATCTAGTATCCCAGTGGGAATGCTCTTGCTCCCACACCACATAACACTTGCAAACTCCATCTTCTTTCTTCCTCTGTTTCCTCCTGCAACTTTCCTAATTACCCACCCTAACTCATACATATTATTATTCCTACAATAATCAGAAAGAATATACTAGGCCACACTTCCCAAGTATTGCTTCCCTAATACGTTATTGCTTCTCAGTACTTTTGTGCATTGCTTCCTAATATGTTATTATTCCTCAATATTGTCATGAAATGCTTCCAAATATGTTGTTATTTCTCAGTGCTTTTGTGCTAAATTTCCCTTTAGTCTGTATTACCTATTAATTTCATCACTAGATTGTACTCGCTCTAGTTGTATTATTTTCAAATTGTTATTTCTTGTATGATTAACTTGTGTAATTGTATAATTTGTATATCTATTAATAACCTACTTAGTTTTGGAGCTTTTCTCCCCAGGACTCCATTGAAAATGGGTTCATTTGGCCCAATGGACTATCCTGGCAAACCAACTGCAAATAAAATAAATAAAACTGTCATATGCATTTCAATACCCAAGGCTTATACATTATCTAGTCATGTAAATATCCTCTGCATGACAACAACGAAAAGGCTTTCAATGCTGGTAATTCTTTAACCATATACTTACTAAAGCTTACTTGCATCTTACAATATCAGACAAGCTTACTAAAGCTTACTTGCATCTTACAATCTCCGACAAGCTTACCTGATGTTCATTAAACCATGGCTACTTAAACAGAGCAACAGGGCACTGTGACAGCATACAGTTCCAGAATAAGAAGCATAAATCAACAGTACAAAAATCTGATAGAAAACCAGAACATTTTGCAAAATCAAGGACAGATGAAAAGCCACGGTCGTATTTGTGATCTACTTTGGATGGGGGAATACTCTGCACATTTACACTGCATAACTGCTCCTTGCCTTCCATGGACACATCCAGAGCCACTACAATGGAGAGTGGGGTGCAATAAGTATGTCACAATTTGAAATGTCTCTGGCTGACAGTGATGGATCTGACACACATACCTCTCAACTTCATAGCAAGAAATCTGGACAAAGCCATACATAGAACTAGAAGTGTGACAAGCCCAAAAATAAGGCCAATTTTTAAATATTGCTCTTATAACTTAAATAGAACAGGTAGATCTTGCATTAGTACAAGTTTTCTGAAGGGTATGAAATCTGAAACTCAAATGTCTGCCATTATTTTCTAACTTCAATCTTTAATGACTTGCCACTAATTTGCCAGAAAACCACAATTTTATGAAAACGGACCAAAATGTGATGCAAAATACCAGTCAAAAAGGGACACCATTTTAATATTAACAGTAAACTTGAAGCAGCTAACAAAATAAGAGCATCCACATGCATTTCTGAAATAAAGTTAATCTATAAGTGATCATTACAGTTGTATATAATTGTAAACCCTCCACATTTTCTTCCAAAATTGCCATTTTGGAGGAGGGATTATTAGGGAGAGCAACATTTTGAGCCAGAATTGGGGACAATTGAGATGTTTGGATATTCCTAATCTACAAAGTGATTTGCACGTACCTCTCAACCTCTTAATGCAGGAAATCTGAACAAGGCCAAATATATTGGGGAACATACAAACACTACTAAAAATTGCTCTTGTATAAACGTAAAGACAGTCTTGCATTAGCATGCATTTTTCTGAAGGTTATGACATCTGAAACTCAATGTCTGTCATTTAATGGCTTCATTCCTAAATGATTTGCTAGAAAATCACAAATTTGAGAACAAACCAAAAATAAGCAGCAAATATCTATTCATTCTGCAAAGATATGGACAACTGAGAGGTATAGTTCAACCGGGCTGTCTGAGCTTGCTACCCCCTCACAAAATCATGGTCAAATGGAGCCTCCCCCCTGCAGCCATTCCAATGTCCCATTCCTTGGTTATTTTGCCCCATTTATCATAAACACTAATATGCATACTGCTTTACTTCTGCGATGATTTAGGATTTCATTTGAAAGTTTTATTTTGCATTTTACAGCACAAACCCTAATACATATCTGTTAAAGCAATGCAGTCTCACAATGAAAATAGACCAACATTAAAACTTCTCTGCTCTTGAAACTCGCATGCATTGAAACAGCACTGAAACCCACTTTCAGAGAAAATGCATTTTGCCAATGGCAAATATTAACTCTGGGCTGTCTACAAAATCATAGGCCCCTCGAACATAACATACACATGCTCTTTGATACACCTTCCTGACTGTATTACATTATATTCCTTGTACAATACAGTACAGTTGTTAGAGGGCATTTTAAATTTATTGTTTTGAACATTTTTCCAGTAAACAATGAAACAAACAGCATCCACTAATGACAAAACTGCCCAATTCAGAACATTTCCATCATAAAAAGTCTACTCAAGTCCACCAGTACCAGTAAAAAATACACAATCTCTGAAGTAGTAAACTCCACATTGAAAAATTTGTAACTAATAAAGAGGTTGCTGCTAGCAAACACTTTATATGTCATTGTTTAATCTACAAATAAAGTGCCTGTTACTCTTGAAGAATAAATTGCTTTTGTTGCATGCAATAAAAAATGAAAAGCTAGTAATACCGCAATAGGGAATGGATAGCAAACTGTTAACAGGTTCATAGTTACTAGGTATCTTTGCCAAAAGACTGCAGCATCCACCCCTTTACAACACAATACAGCATCAGCAATGCATTTACCTACTGTGGGAGTAGAACCCACAGCCTTCAGCATCTAAAGCAAGTACACTATCTGTTGTGCTATTAACAATGCAAGCAGACTAAACACAAGCAGCACTAAACTTTTGCTCCCCTGCAGCTCTCAGCTCCTTGTAAAATCTACTCCGACACTCAGCTGTATCTCTGAACTTTTCAGCACAAGAAATCTGGAAAAAGCCAAAATTTATTGGGGGCGGGGGGGACAAAAGGCCAAAAACCAAGGACACATTTTAAACATTGCTTGTATAATGTGTGAAAGTTGCTAGAATAAAATGCTGCGTTACCACCATACATTTCACTGCCACGTCTTGAACCCAGGGGACCCTGTGCAAAACAGTCAGAGCAACATACCACTATGCCAAATCAACTGTTTTGTGAAAGAGGAAGACTGAAACTTAAATAGCTACCATTTAGTGAATTCAGTTCTCACCATAGCACAGCTGTCAGCCTCTTAGCACAAAAGACCTGAACAAAGCCAATAATGGGTGACTACTACAACCACCAAACATTCAGTGAATTCAGTTCTCACCATAGCTCTCAACCTCTTAGCAAATAACACCCGGACAAAGCCAGTAATGGGAGAATATAGCCCCAAACATATTCAGTGAAATCAGTTCTTACCATAGCTCTCAACATTAGCAAAAAACCTGGATGAAGCCAATAAATACCTGAACAAAGCCAATACTGGGTGAATACAGCCCCCAAACATATTCAGTGAATTCAGTTCTTACCATAACTCTCAACCCTAGCACAAAACCTGGACGAAGCCAATAATGGGGGGGGGGGGATACAGTCCCAAACACAGGGATACATTTCAAATATCCATCTTGTACACTTAGAAAATTGCTAGAATAAAAGCTTTTGTTACCATACACTTTCTGAAGAATATGAAGTCTGACAAGTGTGTCCATTTTTTTTAACTTTTGTTAACCAGGAAAGTCTGACTTTGAAAAAAAAAAAAAAAGCTAAGTTTTAGCAGAGGCCCAGGGAGAAACACTCCAGACAGCCAAGAATAAAACCAGATAACATGTAGCTGTCTGGCAACAAGGACACAAATGCAGAAACCACAGATTTTATGAGGAACAGAAAAAGTATGAGGGAAAATCCTGCAACATTTTTACAAATGGTGGTGGGTAGGGAATTCAGGCTCTTGCCACTTGGGCCCAAGGTACAGGGTTCAAGCCTTATTCACTACCCACCACCATGTACACCTGGGGCATTTTACACACACACACACACACACACATGCACTTAACAACCCTTTGTGTCAGCCTAGGCCTCCTGCTCCTCCCCCCACAACACCATGTGCAAATGATGATAACTGTGCCATATCCCTGTTTTCTTTCTTTTGAATTCAAGGATACATAAGCTTTTTGTCTGATGCTAAGGGTACATAGCTGACTTAGTGCTTAGTTTATCTGCATTTGTGATATTGAACTGGTAACTTTACCTTTGACTTATATTGGCCTTGGAAAGTTAGACAGTTGATAGCATCAAAATGTTTCAACTTTATGGGAATGATCTTGTGAGGGTTGTGAAGTCAGAAACTGCAATGTGTATCATTACTTTGTAACTGCTATATTTAATGATTTTCCAGTACAAATGCATGGTACTAAACTGAGGGCATACAGTGATCATCAGTACTTTTAGGTTCATAGGTTCATAGGTTCATACTAGGCTATCTGCCCTGGGGCAATGATAAGCCTAGCCCGATTCTGTATGGCTTACGCCACCCCTTGATTTGAGTATACTGTGCCCTTTTTAAGGTTTAGTTTACTGTGCCTCTGTCTAATAGTGACACGGGAGTAATCCCTGGGACAAACCTACGATCCCCCATCCACTTATCGAGATTCTTCTTGAAGAGATTCAGTGAGGTGCTCTGCCTCACATGAACTGGAATTCTATTCCAGAGCGAAGGGAGCCTCTGGGTTATGAACCTGTCCTTCCAGCAAGTTCTATTTATTTCTGTGCTGAGGTTCAATTCCTTCGAGCGTGTGGCTCTAAGGGATTTAGATTTACTGAGGTGGAGCATGTCCATTAATTCTGGATTTGACATAGCTTTGTATGTCAGGCATAGATCGCCTCAAGTAGGCGGTATGCAACTGAGTAGAGCTGGAGTTTTTAACCGAGCAGCATATGGCATCTGTTTGAGACCCTTGATCCTCTTGGTGAGATACTTTTGGGGTCTTTCTAATTGCTGCAGGTGTCGGGTAAGGTACATCCCAAAAGGGGCACTGTATTCTATGATGGGCCTGATGAGGGATGAATAAAGGGGCACGATTACCTCTCTTGATCTAGATGTGAAACCCTTCGTGATTAGGTGGGCTATGTAGAAGGTCTTTCTAACCACTTTGGCAATGTGGTTTTCAAAGGAGAGATTGCTATCAACTTGGGTCCCCAGGTCCCTAATAACTTTCTCTGTACTTAATGGGTTTCCGCCTATGTGGTAATTTGTGGGCACATTGTTTTTGCCAAAGGGTATGACTATACATTTTTTGGCATTTAGCTTTAAACCATGGCACTCGCACCAGTTATCTGTCTCTGTGAGACCTTTTTGAAGGATGTTTGTGTCAGCTGGAGAGTTGATTATGGCGCCCAGTTTGCAGTCGTCTGCGAACTTGGTGAGCCATAGTCCTCCCACGTTTGCCTGTACCTCAGAAAAGTATATACCGAACAAGAGTGGTCCCAGGACAGAACCCTGTGGGATGCCACTTGTGACCGGTTTCGAGTCTGACATGGCTCCAGCAACTCTCACTCTGTGGGTTCTGTCTTTGAGCCAGTTTGCGACCCATCTTGTGACATAGGGATTGCGAGATTTGACTGTGTGAACCTTTGATGCTTGAGGCCTACTTCTTAATAATGGACACATATAAGTCACATGAGTCTCTGCTGTCACATGTTAAGATAATTTCTGTAATAATATCTCAACTTTTCCTTGCTTACAGTACCAGTTAAATACAAAGATATGCCACTCATTCAAATTATTACACAATACACTCCAGGTTCAAGACTTACCTTGTAAATGCAGCAGTTGACATGGTTTTAGTACAGGGCTAACTCTGTCTGATGCAAGCAGTACACAGCCAATACATGGGAAGGTACGGATTTTGTGAGTTGCCTGGCGTCAATGTTACGGTATGTGAAGGAGGAAGGTTTTAGGCATCTAGGTGGTGATTGAGTGTGCTATGTGTTATCTCTTAGCCAATGTGAGCGTATACTGAGCATGCCTACATCTGCCTACACCCACAGCAGCTGGTGGTTCCCCATCTGACTCCTCATTTGCCTGTGGCTGTGGTGACCTTGACATTGGTGGTGGGATATGTGCTCCTTCCTCTTGCTGATTTTACTGAAGCTGTTTTCTCAGGATGATCTTGTGTAGCATGGCACATACTGTGAATATTTCTGTACATGTCCATGGATTGTACTGCAGGCCTCCCCCAAATGTATCTAGGCAACAGAACCGGGACTTCAGCAACCCAAACACACACTCTGTGGTATTTCTGGTTTGAGCCTGTGTTTAATTATGCCATTCTTCCATGGGTGTGTATGCATTTCTGATGGGTGTCATCAGCCATGGTTTCAGTGCATAGCTTGCATCCCCCCAGTAAATTACCCTATGGCATATCCCCCCTAGCAAACATGTGGTACAGTTAGGAGGTATGGCAGATATGTGAGATTCCCTTGGCAAAACACATGACTTGGCAGTTGATAGAGTGGTAGCAGTTTCTGTTTATGTAGAGCCTACCCTGTTCCCAGGGTGGTGCCTTAATTTCTTTGTGTGTGCAATCTATGGTACCCAGTACTTCAGGGATGTGTACTACATGGTAGAACTCCTGCATATTTCTGGCCCTCTCCTTAGGACTATGGGGTAAATATATGTGGTCACTGGCATGTTGGAGCATAGCATTTAGGAATTGCTGGAATATCCTAGATGCTGATGCTTGCGACACCCCCAGGATGTCCCCTGTTGGTCCCTGTAAGGTTCCTGTAGCTAAGATTCTGAGTACTACACATACCTTTGTCTCCACTGAGATGGGTTCCACTAAGCTGACTCTGGTTCTGAGTTCAGGCAGAGGTTACAGAGTTCCTGTAGTGTGTCCCTATTCACCCAGTAGTGCTCTACAATTTACATGTCATGTAGGTTGTGAAAAGTTAAATGGGGCCTGAAAATTGTTCTCCTTCTTGGCCTAGGCCTATTGGCTGCAGCAGCAGCAGCAGTGGCTTCAGCCTGTAGCACTTACAAATGAATTAAACAGCAGCAGCCCCTAACATTCTTTCCTTGTAGCATTCTTTCTGTGGCTGTATTCCAAAAGGTTTTTGAATTTGCTGAAAAAAACAGCATGGAGTCTACACAGTTGTTTTACAGATTGTTGAATAGCTCCTCCATGTTGCATTAGTTGATTAGCATGCAATTCAGCTGCTTATGCTATAATTGGCATGCCACAGTGTTTACCTTGGTTGCATGGTAGTGCACACCTCTACATTGTGCTTACTGAATTTAATACTCATTACTACCGTGTAGGGTTTATTGAATCCCCCAGATATTGTAAGACTTATTGTGTGGGAATCTCCAAGAACAATTAGAACAAGAGCATGTTCTAAGTTTGGTAACAGGACATTATTAATTATTGCTCTTCTAGTGTCCACAATAAGATGACTGCCACATGTGTAAGTGTATTTCACATTTGGGAGCACCCTTGAATCTGTAATTTATATATATGTTGAGAGAAGTGTAAGACTGAGTCTAAACAAATGCCAACATATATGTTGGTTTGAATTGAGAAGACTGTTTTGCTCAATGGGCCTTTTGGTAGTAATATGGAGGCATCAATTATTTACCTTTATGAAGTAAAAAAAAAAAGAAAACATTATACTTGCTTTGTTTTTGAAGAAAGAGGAGCATGATTTTAATGGGTACCTAAATATTACACTTTAATTTCTCAATCTCTAAACCAGATAGAAGTTATGTTGTCAAAACCTGCTTAAATGAGTTTAGTGATTATCAAGGTACAGTATGAGTGATTAAATCAAAAACATGTCATAACTTGTCAAATACAGCATCTGTATGTTTGCAATTGTCCATGTTACTACAGATTTTAATATTTTGCTTAAATATACCAACTCCGAGATTGCACTGTATTGCAGAAACGGGAAATCTTCCCTTTCCGCACTGTATGGAGAGCTCCATTCAGTCCGAATGAACTTTTACAAGTTCGAACATATGATCTCGGCCATATGTGGTTCGAATCTTTAAATGTTCGATCTACTAAAGGGGACCCATATATGTATATATATATATATATATATATATATATATATATATATATATATATATATATATATACATATACATATATATATATACATATACATATATATATATATATATATATATATATATATATATATATATATATATATATATACACATATACATATATATACATATATATTTATATACATACACACACATACACATACTTTTCTTTATCTGTTTGTCAACAAGATATAGTTCCCATGGTTTTACATCATATTTTGCCCTGTCCCTTTCTTACCTATTAGTCAACAAGATATTATAGTTCCCAGTATTAAACATCATATTTTGCCCTGTCTCTCTTAAACTGTTTGATTTCTGATAAATCACTGAAGATTACAGTCATGAAATAATTCCGGACAGAATCTTGTACTTTTTATTGTTCTAAAATAATGAATGGCGATACTAATCCTTTTTTTCTATTAATTTTTTAAGTGAAATGGAGTAGTGTTTAAAAAAATTGTACTGATTTTCCTTTCCCCTTGTTTTGTGTGTTTATTCCTGAATTTTAAGCAAAGATATTGAGAGCTATTCCCCTTGTTTTGTGTCTCTATTCCTGACTTTTAAGCAAAGATATTGAGAGCTATGCCAGACTCCAGTGGAACGGTGAGCATTGTACTGCCTATCTAACACTAGAGGAGTGGTTTCCAGCTCTGAAATTATAATTTTATTAGCCTTTTTCGGCTGATTTCTATCACTTTCAACTTTCTGGCTTAAAAACGCATGTGTTTGCACATTTTTTGCATTGTGCAGCACTGCGAGGCTACAGTTAAACTATTTCAGTTGCCAGAAAGTCTGCTCTTCAAATTTTCCCTTAGAGATAGCTGATTTCTCAGTAGTAGCACTAAAATCTGAACCCATGTGACTAGCACTTGCTCTAGAACCTGCTGGAAAACACTAAGAAGCCTGAAACTGATACAAGCACGCAACTCTTCTTGTCAGTAAGGAGAAATTAATTGTAGGCACTAAACTGCATATAATTGCAAAGTACCTTGCAAAGGTAAGGGAAAACAGCTCTTATACTTTACAAAAAAGCACCTAAACAGGCATGTCCAAGGGTCAGCTTCCAGTGATTTCTCCTGTTCACCTGGTGAATCTAGGCATACTGGGGCAATGCGGCAATTGCCTCATGTACAGACAATCCTCTCCTCCTACCACCCAACTCTACAACCTGTGAGAGATGCACTTACATAGCCAAACTGGAAGCAAAGCTCTCTCCAGCCAAGATTGTGCTAGACAGTCAAGAGGAGAAGGTTAACACCTGCACTACATCTCAAGCAACTCATTGCCCTTCAAAACCCACACCATCAACACCCACACATAGCAACACTAAACCACATATGCGGTGGCCCTTAACATTAACCTGCCCAAGCAACAAGGACCTCTGAAGCTGAAATGCAAACAAACACCAGTCACAACCAAAGTGACACATAGCTCATAACACCAGTGTGCCACCCAACAACAGCCCGTAAGGCAAGACAATGTACCCAACACTTTAGTTATAAGTGACTCTATAGTCAGGCACACCGATGTCCCACTCACCAGGCTGAACAAGGAGAAAATTACAGTCAGCTGACTGTTGGGTGCCAGGATCCACCACATAACGTATGCACTCAAGTCACTCCACAGTAAGTACAAATACGACTCTGTCATTGTCCATGCTGGAGTGAATGACTTGAGACGTACCTCCCTGGACTACATGAAAAGAGACATGGAAGAGGTCTTGGATCATGTGGCCCAGGCAGGTATGACCCTAGCCCTGAGTAGCATCCTGCCTTCGCCCAGAATGATACCACAGTATAAGGACAAAATGATTGACTTCAACAATTGGCTAAGCTTCTGGTGTCATTCAAAGGGGATCCAGTATCTGTCTGCCTGGCAAGACATGATTGACAAACCAGGATGCTTTGCCAGAGATGGTCTGCACCTGTCACCCCTGGGATTCAGGTTACTGGCTAAAGCTCTTGTCACCCCTATAGTCCCTTTTTTAGGCAAGGTTCAAAGGATAAAACAACCACCATAACAGATACAAGCATGCAAAATCTGAAGGTAATGCTACTCAATGCTAAAAGTCTAAACCTCAAAATGCACTCTCTCGAGGCACTCCTAAAAATGGAGAACATTGATATCTGTGCAGTAACTGAGACCTGGTTCAAGGCTCCAGAGAGCACCCCTGCAATACCAGGCTACAACTCTTACCACACTTTTCGGCCACAAAACCAAGACTGAAACACTAAAGGTGGGGGAGTGTCCATATTCACCAAGGATATTCACACCTCCAGGCTAGTTGCCCAACACAATGCATCTGAAATTCTCCAGGTGCAACTAACACTAGGTAAGACTGCAATTCAAATTGTAACTTGCTACAGATCCCCCACCATGCCCCAAGATTCTCACTACACCTTTCTAAACATACTGGAAAATATTAAGATACAACCAAACACCCTAATACTGGGTGATTTCAACTACCCTGCCATTAACTGGGAAAACTACTTGGGTACCAACTCCTTTTCCCAACAGTTCTTGGAATTCATAAATTCCAATGCCCTGGATCAACTAATCCATTGTCCCACCAGGGGCTCCAATATCCTAGACTTGGTCATTACCAACATAGGAGATAGATGCTCCACATCAGTGGTCACTCCCTCATTGGTCAGGTCTGACCATAAGCAAATCACCCTTGACATCCACATCTCACCCCAACCCCCCCCCCAGTAAGAAAACCTCCTTAAAAAACTTATCTAAAGCCAACTTCATGCTACTGAAGTCAGAAGTGACAAACTTCATGACGCCCATGCATATGGGATCTGAAATTTCAACTGCAGAATCCTACTCTAAGGCACTGTATGAGCGCATCCACTCGTGCATGAATCGTGCCATCCCAAATAGAACCAAGATGCTCTTCTCCAAAAAAAGGAAGCCAATCTGGTGGTCCCCTGCTATAAACAAACTATACAACAGAAGGAAGAAACTGTTGCAGAAAAGAGGAAAATCCCAGGATGCTAAAAACTCCCTCACCAGCCTCAGTAAGAAGCTGAGATCCCTCATAAAATCCTCAAAAGCTAGTTACAAAAATAAAATTGCCAAAGATTCCAAAGACAACCACAATGCATTCTATAGTTATGTCAAGAATCTAAATGGCAATGCTCGGATCTGCTCTGAGCTACAACAGAATGGCATTAAATATACTGATCCCAAGGATAATGCCAATATCCTGGCAGATCGATTTAGTGCCAACTTCACCCCACTCTCACCCCCTAAAGGGCCCATCTCAGTACCAAAAGATTGCCAAATTCTGGTAATCACGGCCACACAGGTAGAAACCGCACTCTCCAAAGCTAAGAATACAGCATCCATGGGACCAGATGATATCACGGGCTGTGTACTACATGAACTACAAAATGAACTGGCACCTCACCTAAGTGTCATGTTTAATCATAGCCTTACCTCAGGCTTCATGCCCACTGAGTGGCGCACAGCTACAGTTATCCCACTCCACAAGGGGGGATCCACATTGGATCCAGGGAATTACTATCCCATCAGTCTGACAAGCCTGATCTGTAAGGGCATGGAACACATTATCATGGAACTTATAAACAAAGACAGTGGCAACCTTCAAACACACTGGACCCCACCCAGTTTGGGTTTGTGAAGGGCTGGTCTTTTCTCCTGAATCTGATTGGCTTTTTCGAATCACTCTCCAGAGCTGTGAATGAGGGTAAGGCGGTCTACACAGCCTATCTGGACCTCGCAAAGGCCTTCGACACCATCCCCCCACTCTGGAATCATAGATAAACTTACTAAGCTGGACATAAATCCCTACGTCACTCAATGGGTTGCCAACTGGCTTACTGACAGAACCCAGACTATAAAAGTAGCCGACTCCAAATCCAGCTCCAGACAAGTGACTGACAAGTGAATTACCTCAGGGTTCAGTCCTGGGACCACTCTTGTTTGGCATCTATTTCTCTGAAGTACAGGCCAACACTAAGGGACTCTGGCTAACAAAGTTCACAGATGACTGCAAACTGGGAGCCATTATTGAATCCCCAAATTATTTGGACATTCTACAAAAGGGCCATACAGAAACAGATGCCTGGTGCCAGAGCCATGGGCTCAAGCTTAATGCCAAGAAATGTATAGTTATCCCCTTTGGGAAAAAAACATGTATCCATGAATTACCACATAGGTGGCAGTACACTAAACATCAAAAGTGTGATGAGAGACTTAGGGACACAGGTGGACAATGGTCTCACTTTCAATAATGACATCACCACAATAGTCAGGAACTGCTTCTATGTGGCACACCTCATCACTAAGGGCTTTTCATCCGGAAAAAAAGGAGGTCATTGTCCCACTGTACTCATCCCTCATTAGACCCATTATAGAGTATAATGCCCCATTTGGTATGTACCTCATAAGACATCTGCAACAGCTGGAAAGGCCACAGAAATACCTCACTAAAATAATCGCAGGCTTAAAGCAGATGCCATATGCTGACCATCTAAAAAAACTCCAGCTATACTCTGTGGCATATCGTCTACTCAGAGGCGATCTCTGCTTAGCATACAAGGCCAAGTCAAACCCTGAACTGTTGGACATGCTCCACTTAAAGAAGTCCCAATCCCTCAGAGCCACATGCTCCAGGGATCTAAACCTTGTCATCACAATGAACAAAACATGCTGGAGGGATAGGTTCTTGACCCAGAGACTCCCCATACTCTGCAATAGACTGCCCATACATTTCAAGCAGAGCACCTCCTTGGTCCTCTTCAAAAGGAACATTGATGATTTGATGGGAGATAGGAAATTCACCCCGGGGATCATGTCAGTTGCCCTGTTAGACAGGGGTCCCAAGAAGTAAATATTGTGGGAAGAAATATCCAGGGAATTGTTATGGCTAGGCTTGTATAGGCCCTAGGGCTGATAGCCTAGTACCACCCTATGAACCTATGAACAACCATACCTTTCAACAGTCCCAGATGACTGGGCCTCATATTTTTGTGGTCTGTTCTTTGTAAATGTTGTAGTGTTTTGGTACATGTGTAGGGTTATAGTTCCAAAAATTAAATAATGACAGATGTTTGAGTTTTAGACTTTATATCCTTCAGAAAATTCATGCCAATGAAGAATCTATAATTCATTATAAGGTCCATAATATTTTAATGCAAATGAAAGCTTATTGTTCCTGTTTAGCCTTTATTTTGTTTTACTTTTTTATGAGAGTCTAACATCAGATATGTGCACAGACAAATTAGCTATAATTGCTAGGTCTGTCTGTGAAGGAAATGACTAACTGCTATTTGGTCATTATTCTGTGTTTGCATGACTAATATGATTTGTGTGAAGCAACTTGGGATACTTCAATGTGTGGCTACTGTCTGTGTCAAATAAATATTAAATACATTAAATGGTTATCATTTTTATTACAATCAAATTCCTGAAGTTTATATCAAAGAGCCTATGACTGCTAGATGGTAGTAGGCATGGTATCTCTCTGTTAATAAAGGTAACTGAATTTGTTATTTCCTCAGTTTTAAAAGTCATTAATCTGGCTTGCAGTAGAAGTGTACATTTTTGAGACAGAAGATGGAATACTTTTATGTGTGTTTGTGTGAAAAAAACTTGAAGTACATACTATGACTGTTATTTTTTTTTCCACAATCAGACATCCAAGATATACACAGTCATTAAAGTGACAGAAATTGATGAGTACAGAAGCTGTATAAAAGTGACTTTGACTCTTGCTGTTTGATCACTGTTATGCAACAGTCACTAATCTGATGTAGCAGAAGTAGTCACACAATGTAGTGTATTTTTAAATACATGTAAAACTATTAATGTATGCTTGTGTATGTTTAGGGGTCAGGATGGGGGTTGAAGTATATGTAAAATTAATAAGTTAGTGATAATTTATTTCACGTTCCATTAAAAAAAATCTGCATTGCACACAAAAAGTGGCTATCTTTGGTGGTCTAGCAAGAAAAGGATGTGTATGAAAACCACTGCACAATAGAACTGTGGTACAGTGAGCAGCATTGCCTTGCATTAGTTTGGCTAAAGCTGAGTTCTTGGTTGTGTCTTCTATGTAGAGTCCGCATGCCTTTCCTTTCTCCTTCTGCTCTTGAGTCCTCCAAACCCCTCAAATATATGCTGTAAAGGAATTGGTGTGTTTCCAGTGTACCCAAATGTCAGGGTGCAAAATGAATGTGTGCATTTGCACATCCTGTATTGGTAGACCTGGCTTTTTATGGGAAGTTTTAGTGTGTGTGTGTATGTGTGTGTGTGTGTGCGTGTGTCTGTGTGTGTTTGCGTGTGTGTGTGTGTGTCTGTCCAGCTGGCATAACTGTTAAGGTCTTCGCTTCCTAAGCACAAAGTACAAGGTTTGATCCCGACCTTCGACTGATGCCTGTTTGGAGTTTGCATGTTCTCCCTCTGTATCTGTGGGGTCCCTTCCACCTCTGAAAAAAACAGGCTGAGTGTTTCCATTTCAAACTCACCAATGAATGGAGGTGGGCAGCAGCACAAACTCTACATGCTGTCCTATAGAGGGAAGAGATGTATAGACCGACCACTTTGGGCATCTACTGTGGTGTGCAGTATCCTCAAGATAGGAGAACACGGATCACAGACTGTGCACTATGGAAGGGCTAGCTACTCGACAGAGTAAAATATGGCTTTAGGTGATTTGGTCATGTTGACTAATTTCACCAAATGGGCATGGGTATTTGGTGGTGATACATGGGTTGAGGATCTGATCTAAGCCAGGGACCCATGCTAACAGTGGGAGGGGTGTATGTGACCCTATTGGCCAGTGTGTGCCAGCCATAAAGTCCAGCAGCCCTGGGTCAATAAGTTACTGGCCGACCAGTGTCCTGTTCCCCAGCCTGCATTATCTGGGACAACTCTGTTGAGTGTAAGTTGGTTGTAAAACCAATCTATCTGCCAAATATGAACTACGAATTGCTACAGTCAATGTATGCTCACTATAAGATGGAGCTTGGAAGTGGATACCATGATGGTGCAGAGGAAACTGTAATCCTACGTATCCAACAGACAAGATGGAAAGGTAATGTAGCAAAGCCATATGGCTCGGGATCCAGAGAATACTACTCAGGAGAAGGACATGCTAGAAATGGCATAGGAATTGAGATGAGATAGAGGCTTCAGTGGAATATCATCAGAATTAGTGACAGATTCATTGCAATCAAGCTCAAGTGTAATAACAGGTCAGTATTCATAATCTCAGAGTATGCTTCACAGAGTTTTGATAGTAAAGAGAAGAGTACATACAGACAGTAGTTGCAGGACCTATTATTTAAAGCAGGGCAACAGGAATTGATGTTGATAATAGGTGACCTGAATGCACCTATTGGGACAGACAGATAAAACAGGATATGAGGACTGCCTAGGTCCACATTGGTGGGGCAACAGGAATAAAGAAGGAGATGCCATTCTAGACTTCTGTCTGGAAAATGGCTTGACAGTAGCCAATGCATGGTTTAAAAAGAAAGACAGTCACAAGGTCATTTACAAGAGTGGCCAACATGCAACTCAGGAAAACTTCCTCCTAGTAAGTAAATCACTGGTTTCCAAAATCAGTGCTCAGAGAAAGCTGTAAGTTTAACAGACACCAGGGTGAAGACCTGGAACTTGACTGGGGAGAAAGTAAAAGAGTTCACATAATTACTCAGTATTTTAGCATCCCAAGAAGAGGAGAAAATAGGTGGAGTTGAAGAATAATGGCAGTGCCTCAAAACAGTCTGTGTGAGGACTACAGAATAAATATGTGGCCAAGCGAGGTATGGAAATAAGGTACATAATGAAAGCTGGTGGTGGAATGCAGAAGTCCAGGAAGTCATCAAAAGAAAGAAGGAGTGTAGGAAAATGTGGGAGATAGAAAGACGAACCAGGCTTGGAAGGAATACTGGTTGGCTAGCAAAGAGACTAAGAAAGGAATCAGAGGCACTCTACCGCCTTCTGGAAAGTTACCCAGTAGGTGCCACAAATAGACTCTATCAGGTTGCAAGGCAAAGACAGAAAAATAAAGAAGATAGTCCGACACCCCTCATAAGGGATGCCAGCAACAACCGGCTCACCTGTCCACAGGACATCAAAGGCAGATGGAAGTAGTACTTCCAAAAACTTCTGAATGAAGAAAATCCCAGGGATGCTGTATTGTCCCAGACATGGCCTATGATGAGACAAGAACAGGAGCCAACACTAGAAGAAGTAAGAACAGCACTAAGAAAAATTAAGTCAGGGAAAGCAGAAGGCTCAGATGAGGTCACAGCAGGTATAATAAAGATGTTGGGTGCCATAGGGGAAAAATGGCTCTTGAGGGTACTCACAGTATTTAGGAGAGAAAGGCATATCCCAGATGAATAAGCATAATTGTGCCAGTGTACAAGAACAAACGGGACATGCACAACTGTGGACAGCACAGAGGCATCAAACTTCTGTCACACTGCATGAAAGTTTTGGAGTGGGTGACTGATAAAAAGATACACAGAGTAGTAAAAAGTAAGATGGGCGATGGGAAGTTCAGATTTGGATCAGGATACAGCACAGATGACCCAATATTTGCAGTGAGTTAGATAGTTGAGAAGACGCTAGAGATGAGGAAAGAGTTCAATTGGACATTCCTAGACTTGGAGAAAGCATATGACTAGGTCACAAGAAAGCTGATTTGGGCAGTCTTGTGGTGGTTCAAACTCCCAGAAACATTGGTAGAATTAGTGCAGGCTATGTACAAGGATCCAATAACTGAAGTACAGCCAGTGTTAGGTCTCACAGAGGGGTTCCCACTGGGTGTGCATCAGGGTTCATCTCTGAACTCATTGCTGTTCATACTGGAAATGGATTACATTAGCAAACAGGTGAGAGGGGACAGATCAACAAAGCTGCTGTATGCAGCCAATGTGGCATTTCAGGCATACTCTGAACAAGGACTTTTTAATTTTATTTTTTATTTAACATTTGTTTACTGGGAAAGTCCAACTTGGAATGAGCCAATTTTCAGTGGAGGGCCAGGGAGAAACACTCTAAACTCAAGAATCTGGGAGGGGTGGTTGAGGAGAAGGGAAGTCTGAATGAGGAGGTCAAAGCTAGAATCAGAAAGGCTGCAGCCAGCTGGCATAGCATGTCAGGGGTAGTGTAAGACAAAAGAATGCTAAAGAAGCTTAAAAGTAGGGTGCACAAAACAGTGGTGTGACCAGTACTACTGTATGGTACAGAAACCTGGACAGTAAAGGCAGAGCAGCTGAGGAAGCTAGAGGTGATATAGATGAAGGGCCTGAGGCAGCTGGTAGGGTGCACATTGTGGTACAGAGGAAGAAATGAGGATATAAGAGCAGAAGCCAAGGTACCGCCAATTGCAAAAAAAGATCAAAGAGAACAAATTACTATGGTTTAGGCAGATGTGTAGAAAAGCAGATGATAATCTAGTGAAGATTTGGGACAGACAGTGAGAAGGCAAGAGGTGGATGGATTGTGTGAGACAAGATATGTGACAGTCAGGCATGAGTGAGAAGAAGACAGGGATGTGACACTGAATCAAGAGATGGCAATAGTTAACACAACACTCCAATACCATGTAGAAAATGGGAAAAAAGGGAGGCTGATGATGATTTTAGTGTGTGTGTGTGTGTGTGTGTGTGTGTGTGTGTGTGTGTGTGTGTGTGTAAATAATATCACTGATTTCTATTTGTGGACAAACAAATACTGCTTAGCATGTGCATAGCTCAACAGAGTAGCAGTAAAATAATGCTAATCGTAATAATAATAATAATAATAATAATAATAATAATAATAATAATAATAATACAGTTAGCAATTCATCTTTCACAAATAAGACACAAATGCAACACTAAACATTGAGATCTTATGTGCTTCTTTGTGGGCTTGCGGCTCCTAAATTCCAGACTGCATAAGTGGGTTTTGGGACTGTCTTATAGGTTCATAGGTGTGTACTAGGCTAATGGTCCTGGAGTCTTTACAAGCCTAGCCCATAGGATTAAACCATAGTTCCCAGTACCTCTGTCGAGTATAGCCACTGGAGTGATCCCTGGGGTGAATTTTCTATTTCCCATCCACTCATCAAGATTTCTCTTGAAGAGGCCCAGTGAGGTGCTCTGTTTGACATGTATGGGAAGTCTGTTCCATAGTATGGGCAGTCTCTGGGTTATGAACCTGTCCCTCCAGCATGTTCTGTTAATTGTGGTAATGAGGTTGAGGTCTCTGGAGCATGTGGTGCAGAGAGATTGGGATTTCTTTAGATGTAGCATTTCTAACAAAGCTGTATCACACATGGTTTTGTAAGTCAAGCAGAGATTGCCTCTAAGTAGACGATATGAGACAGGGAATAGCTGGAGTTTTTTGAGTCTGTCCATAAAGGGCAAGTGTTTAAGGTTTAGGATCCTCTTTGTGAGGTACTTTTACAGCCTATCTAGTTGTTGCAGGTGTCTAGTGAGGTACATGCCAAATGGGACATTGTGCTCAATGATTGGCCTAATGAGGAAAGATTAGAGGGAGACAATGACATCTTTCTTCTTGGATGCCAAAACCCTTAGTAATGAGATGTGCCACATAGAAGGACTTTCTGACCACAGTGACAATGTGGTGGTCAAAAGAGAGGTTGCTGTCAATCTGTGTTCTCAGATCTCTTGTAGCACCTTCTGTGTTCAGTGGACTACCATCAGTGTGGCAATTTATGGGAACTGGGGATGACGACACTTTTTTGGCATTGAGCTTAAGACCATGATTCTGACACCAGTTGTTGGTCTCATTGAGGCCCTTCTGTAGAATGTCAACATCACTTGAGGAGTTAATAGTGGCTCCCGATTTGTAATTGTCTGCAAACTTTGTCAGCCAGTGTCCCTTTGTGTTGGCCTGGACTTTTGAGAAGTAGATACCAAACAGGAGAGGACCCAGGACCAATCCCTGTGGGACTCCACTCGTGACTGGTTGGCAGTCTGACTTGGAGTCAGCTACTTTCTCACTGTGGGCTCTGTCTGTGAGCCAGTTTGCAACCCACCTAGTGATATAGGTGTTGATGCCTAGCTTAGTGAGTTTTCCTGTGATTCCTGAGTGGGGAATGGTATCAAAGGCCTTGGACAAATCAATGTAGGCTGTATGAACCACCTTGCCTTCATCCACATCTCTGGTGACTGACTCAAAGAAGTCGACAAAGTTGAGCAGGCATGATCTACCCTTCACAAAACCAAACTGTGTGGGATCCAGAGTTTTGAGATTCCCAATATCCTTGTTTATTAGGTCCATGATGATGCGTTCCATAGCTTTGCATATCAGACTTGTCAGGCTCATGGGGCGATAGTTCCCAGGGTCTGTAGTCACTCCTTCTTTGTGGAGAGGGATGACTGTAGCAGTCCGCTATTCGGTAGGGACAAAGCCTGAGGTGAGGCTGTGACTGAACAGGGCACACATGTGAGATGCCAGTTTACTCTGTAGTTCATGTGGAACACAGCCAGGGATATTGTCACGTCCTATAGAAACTGTATTCTTGGCCTTGGACAGTGGCCTATTAATTTGTGCAGCAGTAATGCTGGGTGCCTGGCAATATACTGGTATAGTCATTGGTCCTTTGGGGGGAGAGAGAGAGGTAAAGTTGGCACTGAATCTGTCGGCCAGTATATTGGCAATATCTATTTGCTCGTTATAGGAGGTACCATTGTGCAGTAGCTCAGAGCAAATCTCGGTATTGCACTGGAGATTCTTTACATAACTATAGACGCCCTTGTGGTTGTCTTTACTATCTGCTGCAATTCTGTTTTCATAGCTAGCTTTAGAGGATTTGATGAGGGGTCACAACTTTTTGTTGAGGCTGAAAAGGGAGTTTTTCCAGTCTTGGGACTTCACCTTATTCCACATCAGTTTTCTCTTTCTGTTGTAGAGTTTGTTTATGGCAGGGGACCACCAGATTGGCTTCCTTTTTTTGGAGGAGAGTGTCTTGGTACTATTGGGTATGGCAAGATCCATGCATTTGTGTATGTGTTCGTAAAGTGCATTGGTGTATGGTTTGGTGGTCATGCAACTATTCTGCATTTGCATGGGTACTGTGAAGTTAGCCACCTCTGTTTTTAGGAGCCCAAAGTTAGCCTTGGAGAAATTTCTCATAGTGGTTACCTTTGTGGGGGGGGGGGGTGGATTTCCAAGGTGATTAGTTTGTGGTCGGATCTAACCAGGGAGGCATTGATTATTGGTGTATAGGAATGATCGCCCATGTTAGTAATGACCAGGTCAGAGATGTTGCTACCTCTATTGGGGGTAAGAACGAGCTGGTCCAGGGCATTGGAATTAATGAATTGCATGAAACAGTGGGCAAGTCTATTGATACATCAGTAGTTTTTCCATTTTATGGAGGGGTAGTTGAAGTCGGCCAGTATGAGAGTATTAGGTTGGACCCTAATATTCTCCAGGGTGCTTAGGAACATGATGTGTGAGTCTTGGGACATGGTTGGGGACCTATAGCAGGCTATTACCTGCATCACTGTCTTACCCAATGTTAGCTGCACATGAAGTATTTCTGATGCATTATGTTGGGCTACCAGTCAGGAGGTGTGCACATCCTTTATGAATATGAAAACACCACCACCTCTGGAGCTTTGGTCCAGGTTCTGGGGCTGAAAGATGTGCAATGAGTTATAGCCTGGTAGTGCAGGGGTGCTTTCTGCTGCCTTGAACCAGGTCTCTGTTACAGCACAAATGTCGATGTTGTCCATTTTAAGGAGTGCTTCGAGCGAGTGCATTTTGAGATTTAGACTTCTAGCATTGTGCATCATGACCCTCCGATTGCATTTGTTTGTAGCTGTTATGGTAGTAATTTGGTCTTTGTCCTAAAAAATGCACTCTGGGGGTGGCAAGAGCCTTTGCCAGTATCCGGAAGCCCATGTGTGACAGATGCAGGCCACCTCTGGTAAAGCATTGAGGTCTGTCAATCATGTCATCACTGACAGACTGATACTGGAACCCCTTAGAATGACACCACAAACTTAGCCAATTGTAGAAAGCAATAATTTGCTGCTTGTACTGTGGTATCAATCTGGGTGATGGTAGGATGCTGCTCAGGGCTATGGTCATACCTATCCTGGGCTATGTAATCTGAAAGCTCCTCCATATCTCTTTCATGTAGTCAGTTAATTCCAAAGCCACCAAGATTAATACCACAAAAAGGACAGGGAGGGATTGCAGGGAACTAACTGCAGAGAGACAAAGAGACCAGAATATTCAGTAAAACAAATAAATATTCAGAAAAATAAAATGCAGTACTATCTTTAACACAATATTCAATTAAATAAATAAACAGAAAAAACAAATGCAGTACTATCTTTAACACTGCAAGTTTGTATTTAACTCAGCTTGTAATACAGTTGATGTAGACATATAGCAGCCAGCCAAACAGCTCAGATATTCAGCAGAAATAAATTCATGGATAAGTGACAAACACTTATAAACACAGAGAAACCCCCTAGGCTAAGAGTTCAACACCGAATGTCAATGAAGTCAATAGAATAACCCCCACTAACTGCAGAAAGACAGAGAGTCCAAATATTCAGTGAAACAAATAAACAGAAAAATTAATTGCAGTACTATTGTTAACACAATAGTCAATGAAACAAATAAACAGAAAAATAAAATGCAGTACTGTCTTTGTCAGAAAAATATGTATTAGTGTATGTGTTTAGTGCTTATTGGAAGCTAAAAGGGTTAACACATTTCATTCTATTTTATGTACAGCATAGTTTTGTTTGAAACTGTAAGATGCTTTTCAAACTGCAATATGCTTTCTGAAACTGCAAGATGCTCTCTGACCTAGTATTTGCTAGCACAGCAAAATTCATGTTTATGCCTTTTGGAAATATACTGAGAAGCAGGTGATTATCTGATAGGTCAGGAAAATAATGAATAGAACAATACTGTTTTCTATAATGTTATTGAACTTGAACAATCAGCTCTGTTCATGTTATGAGAACACGCACAGCTGCAGAGAAGATAAATACAGTTGAACAAAGACTGCTTGAAGAAATGAACTATAATCTGTACTTGCTTTGTGCTCGAATTAGCCATAGTACCTTGAATGGTAACATTGCATAGTGAGAACTTATATCTGACCAGTGGTCATCAAGGCCACATTGTTTTTCTTAGGAAGTTTTTCAGTGTCAGCAGAAAATCATGAACAAACAGCTGCTATGAAATGATATTGTAAGAACTTATGATTTGTTATGTCAGCTTAGTAGGCAATGTCTTGTAAGAAATGTATAAGAATGGCTTCACTTCCTGATTTTAGTTAGACAAACTCTGTATTAGCACATTTTTGTCTCCTTGCTGCAAGATTAAAGTACCTTAACCTGAACCTGCCATGTGTTGATCTTTTTGAAGTTGTTTTTCTTTCACAGATTGGTTCTTCGGACCGGAAACTCTCACTTCGCCTCAGGTCAGAGGGGCCAGGTGGCATGAAACCATATGGGGAAGAAACCACATTGGTTCTTCTGCGCTGAAAGACCTCCAACAAAATTGTCATTCAAAAGAGGCCAGCCACTGTTCTGATCTGCAACTGGAGGACGAGTTAACGGTATTTCCTCTAACCAGACAATCAATCACGGAGGCTCAGGTAAGGTAAGATTTACCTTTTTCTCTTTTAGATCAGGGACTTGATGTGCATTGTCTGTCAGGAGATTTATCTTGTACAAGTTAGAGACAGAAAGATTGCATTCTTGTCATAGATCAGGGAAACAGAATAGGTAGGCAGTTATTCTAGATAAACTGTGAAAAAAGAGAAATTGTGGTACCACGTAAAAACAAGAAGGGTTACATAACATTTTAACAGTCAGATGAATATGGGAAATAAGTGCACAAAAAGATCCCAAGGACCACCATTAACTGAAGACGCAAAATATATGCAATTACAACGTGCCGACTATGTTAGGTACTATACAAAATGGGTTAATAAATATGAATTTGATGGCAAATTAGAAAAATCCTCGCTTATTAAACTTGTCAAACAGCTTAAAACTGATGCAAAAGGTCAGGTGAAAAAGCAAAGTCAATTAGGCATTCCTCAGGCACACAGGTGGATTGAGGAAGCAAATCGTAGGGAACAAAAGAGTAATAATTCAAAAACAATGTTTTTAGATAAAGAGGATAATAAGTTGGTAGTAGTCAGCCCCCCAACTCCTCCGCTTCCCTTGCCAGAATGTGAAGCAAGTGGACAAGTTGGTCCACCTCCGCTATACCCGGCTGTCCCCGCGAAACCAAAACCATTTGTCAGAGATCCCATCGAGACTAGGTCTCGAACATGTAACTTAAGAGGGGATATTGAGTTATATCAAATAAATAAAAATTCACGAGCTATGAGTGAAAAAGAGATATGTCCACTCATAGAAGTACCAAATCATCAGGCAGGACAGGAAGGGCAGGATCCAACTCTCCTGGTATATAGACCATGGACACCGTAAGACATCCGGAAAGCTACAGAGGGAATCCCCCATCCAAAAGTTAATTTTAGAAAATTCTTAGAAGACTTACAGGGCATGAGGTTAAGTTATCAAGTAATTGGAGAAGAAATAGAAAAAGTAGTCAGACAAATTGTAGGTCCAGATTGGCACATGATCAGTGGCAACTGGAATCCCCGTGACGCAGAACACAAGCCACTCCCACATAGTAACGCAGAACTGGATAACAGAGTAAAAGGTCTAACAGACCGAATCTCTGAGAAATGGAAGCCTAGGGCAGACTGGACTTGCATTAATCAATGCATCCAACAAGAAGGTGAAACTGTTGATAGATATTATGCTAGATTATTAGAATGTTTTAATAACCATTGTGGAATGCAGGTACCTGAAGACCAAACACAAGATTCCCCATATGAGCAACAGTTAAAGAATGCATTTTTGAAAGGCAGTATTGCGCCCATCAGCAGCTTTATTACAAAGCACATGGTAGATCACCGTACAAGTAGATTACAGTCATTACTTGAATATGCAAGACATGCCGAAAGGCATTTTAATATCAAAAAGAAAAAGAAAACCCAAGTATTTGCTGTAGAAGACGGAGCAGAAGTTTTTGTAGTACAGTTTGGGGAAAAGGGCAAGAAAAATGCCCAGGGAAACAAACAATCTGATAAGCGATCAGAGGAGTTTGAAGAGATAAAGAAAAGGGGTGAATGTTTTAAGTGCGGAAGAAAGGGACATTTAGCGAGGGATTGCAAGCAAAACAAGAAGGTATCCATGGAAGATAAGGAGGGTGAGGACTGACTATATGATAACCAAGAATCACTAGAAAGGAATAACTGAGAAAAGACAAATGCAAAGGTGATAGAGGGAGTAGAGGATGTGATAGAAGAAATAGAGGAAGTGCAGGAAACCACGGATAGTGAAGAAAATGAAATTTTAGACTTAGCATTATTGAGCCTAGAGCTCTACTTAGCAGACACGAAACCGGAAGTTACACTTCTGGTAGAGGGGAGGGAAGTTAAATTTCTGTGTGACTCAGAGGCATCACGGACCCTGATACATCCTTCCATACTACCAGAATTTCAGAATCATTTGATTAGATATTATTGAAAGCAATTAATGGACAGTTGTATCGGAAGCCACTCTCCCATAACATAGCAGTAACTGACCCTGTTTCAGGGATGACCCAGAAAAGCAAAATTGTTGTTTCTGCAAAATGCCCAGTAAACCTTTTGGGCAGAGATCTTATGCATATATTTGACATAGCAGTAGTTCCAACTATGCAGGGTATGGAAGCACAGCGACAAATGGATACTTTTCTAGTGCGATCGGAGGGTGAAACAATTTATTGGTACAGCCAGGACTTGGTCACAACTGGTCCAAGGGCAGTAACCAAAAAGCTAATGAACGTAGTCATCAGTAAGTCCCCCTCCCTTGACACTGATAAACAGCATTTGTTGCACTGTACTCTGTATTATTGTAGCACACCAGGACTTGATAAGGAATATGAGCAAGATCTGTTTAGAAACTGTAACAGATTAGTATTATGTAATCTGTACTGGGACACAGAAGGGAACAGTGTAGTTAGCTGTTCATTACCCCAGGAATTCTTTGCACTCTATAAATCTAATTGATTACCACATGTTAGTTTAACTAAGGACAAGAATGTGAAATGGGCAGACCTAGGTGAAAAAGTCACAAAGTGGGAAAAACAGACGGAGTTAGAACTGTCAGAACAGGGAGTACAGAAGCAGAAGTTAAATTGGATAACACAGACACACCCAGCTGTACACTTGCAGTCTAGCAAGGACAGCTGATTAGCACTCTTACTAGAAGAGGAAGAGAATGTAGGATTAATTCGTACAGCAGGACTGGTTACTATCACGCCAAAATCAGCATTTAGACCAGAAAAGAGACAGTATCCCTTAAGGAAAGATGCAGGGATAGGAATCAAACCTATAATAGCAGCTTTATTTAAGGAAGGAGTACTGATAGAATCTCCCGATTCACCATGTAACCCACCCTTTTTTCCTGTCAGGAAAGCAAATGGAGAATGGCATATGGTCCAAGATTTACAAGCTGTAAATGATGCAGTAATACCTAGAGCACCTACGGTGCCAGATCCACACACCCTATTAAATGATTTGAAGCCTCAACAGAAGTATTTTTCTGTGATAGATATTAGCAATGTGTTCTTTTCGATACCGATGCACCCTGACAGCCAAAATTGGTTTGCATTCACATTTCAGGGGAAAGGGTATACATATACGCGACTACCACAGGGATATTGTGAAAGTCCAACAATATTCTCACAAGAGATGGCAAGCAACTTGGCGGGATTTAGCCCACCAAGAGGAAGCCAGATTTTACTTTATGTAGATGACATCCTGCTGGCAGCCCCCACCCAGCAAGAATGCAGAGAAAATACCATAGCATTATTACATTTTTTAGTCACTCAAGGACATAAAGTAAATAAAAACAAATTGCAGCTTTGGAAAAAGCAGGTTAAATACCTAGGTTATGTGATATTCAAAGAAGGCAGAATATTAGATGAAGACAGGATAATAGCAATTTTACAAGCACCCAAACCAACTACCAAAAAGGAAATGATGTCCTTCCTAGGTACAACTAATTTCTGTCAGAGTTGGATTCCAAACTATGCCTTGGAATCTGCTCCACTAACTGACTTGCTATACAAGAAGCCTATGGCGGCACACGATTTATTACAATGGACACCAGAAGCAGAATCAGCTTTCTGTAAATTAAAGCAATTTATTGCATCCTCATTAGTTTTAGGATTACCAAACTATCATAAATGTCTTTTCCAAACTGTAGATTGTAAGCAAGGCTATATGACATCAGTGTTAACACAGCAACATGGGAACAAGCAACGCCCCATAGCTTACTATTCATCACAGCTGGACCCAGTGGCAGGATCCCTGCCCTACTGTGTACAAGCAGTAGTCGCAGCTGCAATGGCAGTAAAGGCTTCGGCTCGGTAGTGTTGTTCCACCCTCTCACATTGAGAGTGCCTCATGCAGTCGCGATTATTTTACTGCAAGAAAAAGTAGCATACCTTTCTCCTGCTAGACATCTTTCCTGTATGACTATATTGTTGAGCCAACCTCATATGACAATTGAATGATGCACAACTTTGAATCCATCTACCTTGCTCCCAACCCCTGCGGATGGCACACCACACAGCTGCCTGCAGGAGATTGAGCAAAAGACACTACCTAGAAAAGACCTTAGGGATGTTCCCTTGGATGATGCCGAGGTGACATATTACGTGGACGGCTCATGCAAAAGGGGTCCCACAGGACAGAACCTTGTAGGATATGCAGTAGTTTCTGATACTGAGATTTTAGAAGCAAAATCTTTACCACACAACTTATCTGCACAAGCAGCAGAATTGATTGCCTTGACACGGGCATGTACCTTAGCAAAGGGTAAATGTGTAAACATTTTTACTGAAAGCCAGTACGCTTTTTCTATTGTACATGTTTTTGTGCAACAGTGGAAAAATAGAGGAATGATAACATCTACTGGCAAACCGATTAATTATGTGCAGTTTATTTTAGATTTGTTAGATTCTATTCAGTTACCTCAGAAAGTAGCTATTTGTAAATGCATAGCTCATACCAAACAACAGGCTAGGATTTCAAAAGATAATGCGAGAGCTGATACAGCTGCAAAGCAGGCAGCTTCAGCTTCAGAAATATTTCTTTTGAGTGAGGAATTACAACCTTCTGAGATTTTAGATTTAGAAATGTTGAAAACAATGCAGGCACTTACTAAGAAAGTAGAAAAACAGAAATGGATAAAACGAGGAGCAATTCTTGAGAAAGGGCTGTACATCTCCAAAGAAGGAAAACCGATTTTGCTGTCTAATTTGTTTAGATATGCAGCTTTGTTGAGCCATGGGCAGTGCCATGTTTCAACAGGGGGGATGGTACAGTTAGTGAATCGAGTATTCACAACATATGGATTCATAAACTACACTAAAAATTTTTGTGCGGCATGTTATGTTTGTAATAAGCATCATGCACAAGCGGCGTTGAAGCCTAAGCAAGGGAGTTTCCCTACACCACCGTACCCGTTCCATACTATCTGTATGGATTTTATAGAACTGAACAAATGTGAAAATAAGAAGAATTTTCTTATCATTATAGGTATGTTTTCCAAATGGGTGGAAGCTTTTCCGACCAAAAATCCAGATGCAGCTACTGTTGCAAAGGTCCTTGTTAAAGAAATTATTCCTAGATTTGGCATACCGGAAAAGATCTACAGTGACAATGGCACACACTTTGTAAATCAAACTATACAACAGTTAAGCTGATAATTCAGAATTTCCTTGAAGAACCATTGTGCATATCATCTGCAATCTGCAGTACTAGTAGAGAGGCATAATGGGGTTTTGAAAAGTAAAATTAGGAAGTTAATTAGTGAGACACAAAAGAATTGGGTGTACTGCCTGCTTCTGGTACTGTTGAGCATGAGAACTGTACCAAATGCAGAAGGGTTAACACCTTTTGAAATATTGTTTGGAGGAGCATATTGTATACCTCAGTGGAAACCTCTCATGCCTGCAGACCAGGAGGCCGACAGTTCACTCGCAGAATATATGAAATGACTTTTAAGTAATAAACAACTTTTGCAGTTAAATTCTGTTTCAGATAAAGAACAAACCAGACCATTGGAAGCAGCAGTAGTCCCAGGCACGTGGGTCTGGGTGAAAGTCATCAAAAGGAAGAATTGGACATCACCGAAGTGGGAAGGGCTGTACCAAGTGCTACTGTCAACACCCACTGCAGTCAAGATCGCAGAGCGAGCATCCAGGATTCATCTGACACACTGTAAGCTGGTTAAAATCTTTGAACTGGACAAAAACTTTGTTACTGTTACACAACAAGAACAAAATGACCAGATATGAAGCAAATTGAAATGCAGAACAACCTCAGAAGTATTGCATGATCATTCTGTTAACTATATTGATAACAGTAATCCTTTTGCTGTGGCCTTTCCTTTTTCCAGCCACACGAGCTGAACTAAATAAACGTGATGCGTTACTCATAGACTGGCATCCAAACTTTAACACTTACCAAGCAATTAAATATGTGTATGCTGAGACTTTTAATGTTTCAAATTGCTGGATTTGCACAGCTATACCAACAGCATACGGGGGATTATTAATGATTGCTGTCCCCCTAGGGGTCAATGAGACCTGGGAAAACTTGATTTTTGATACTATGACTGTAAAATCACAAGACAAAATAGCATTGTACCTGCCTGTTACACAAAAGGGAATTGTGTGTTTTTACATAAATTATACTGTTCAGGTGGGTTGGAGCAATTGTAATGTGACTGTTCCTTACAAATGTTATACCAAAGCTAATAATGCAGGTTATATTTGTGATACAAATTATGACTCATATTTTTAATCAATGCACAAAACGGTTGATGAAGTATAACATAATCCTGTCCTTTTTAAACAACTATCTATCATTGATAAGAAAATGTTTCAAGCAGGGCAAGTATATATTAATACTAAAGTGGAGAATTGTTATTTTGTGTGTGGGGAAAAAAGCATACAAATGGTTACCTGAGAATTGATCCGGCAGTTGTTTTTTTGGGTTACCTGGTTCCGGCCATACGACACACTGCAGTTTTGCCTCAGGGAAGAATTTGAAATGTCAGAGAGGTCACCAGGAAACCTGGAAATCCAATCAAGAGACCTGAGAATCCAGTGGGACGAATCAAAGCAGGCTGGAGAAACCATAATTCTGTGAAAAACAAAGATAAACTGACACACGTGGACTTGAGTGACACTATTATATCATGGGCAGGCATAGCTCCTGCATATGGTGCAGTAAAATCGATTTGGGAGCTGAGAAAACATTCCAAACATCTCAAAGTAATGAGCAACGCAACATTTTCTGCTCTCGAATTAGTAACTGATGAACTGAATGTTATGAGAACTGTGGTGCTTCAAAACCACATGGCTCTCGACTTCACCCTAGTGGCGAAAGGTGGTACATGCACTTTAATAAAAGAGGAGTGCTGTTCTTATATTCCTGACAAGCAGCATGAGATAAACGACCATCTTGAGGTGATTCAGAAAGTGTCGGCCATGACCAAACCAGGCCCAAACCCACTGACGGATTTTTTTCCAGACGTTGTTTGGGGGGTGGGGTACCATCCTTATGAACATCCTGATTGCCATTTGTGTGGCATTACTCCTATTAGGAGTGTGTGTTTGTTGTGGTATTCCCTGCATGAAAAGATTAATCAAAGATTTTATAGACATGTCAATTTCTGAGACTTTGTATCAAAGTACTGAAATTGAAGCATTATTGAAAAATGAAACACTTTCATAAGTTTAAACTAAATGACTCTCTTAAATGCAAATCCTAAACAGAAGAGGTTAGGAGAAGAAGCAAACTGTTTATGCTTTTGAAAATAGAATAAAAAGTATTAACAAGGGGGAAATGTCAGAAAAATATGTATTAGTGTATGTGTTTAGTGCTTATTAGAAGCTAAAAGGGTTAACACATTTCATTCTATTTTATGTACAGCTTAGTTTTGTATGAAACTGTAAGATGCTTTTCAAACTGCAATATGCTTTCTGAAACTGCAAGATGCTCTCTGACCTAGTATTTGCTAGCACAGCAAAATTCATGTTTATGCTTTTTGGAAATATACTGAGAAGCAGGTGATTATCTGCTAGGTCAGGAAAAATAATGAATAGAACAATACTGTTTTCTATAATGTTATTGAACTTGAACAATCAGCTCTGTTCGTGTTATGAGAACACGCACAGCTGCAGAGAAGATAGATACAGTTGAACAAAGACTGCTTGAAGAATGAACTCTAATCTGTACTTGCTTTGTGCTCGAATTAGCCATAGTATCTTGAATGGTAACATTGCATAGTGAGAAGTTGTATCTGACTGGTGGTCATCAAGGCCACACTGTTATTCTTAGGAAGTTTTTTCAGTCTCAGCAGAAAATCATGAACAAACAGCTGCTACAAAATGAAATTGTAAGAACTTATGATTTGTTACGTCAGCTTAGTAGGCAATGTCTTGTAAGAAATGTATAAGAATGGCTTCACTTCCTGATTTTAGTTAGACAAACTCTGCCATGTGTTGATCTTTTTGTAGTTGTTTTTCCTTTGACAGTCTTTAACACTGCAAGTTTGTACTTAGCTCAGCTTATAATGTAGCTATATAGCAGCCAGCCAAACAGCTCAGATATTCAGCAGAAATAAATTTGCAGATAAGTGACTAACACTTATAAGCACAGAAAAACCCTCTAGGCTAAGAGCTCAACACTGAATGTCAATGAAGTGAATACAGTAACCCACACCACTGCAGAGAGAATGACAGACCACAATATTCAGTGAAACAAATTAATAAACATAAAAATAAAATGCAGTACTATCTTTAACACAATATTCAATGAAACAAATAAACATAAAAATAAAATGCAGTACTATCTTTAACACTGCAAGTTTGTACTTAACTCAGCTTGTAATACAGTTGATGTAGGTATATAGAAGCCAGCAAAACAGCTCAGATACTCAGCAGGGATAATTTCACAGATAAGTGACTAACACTTATAAACACAGAGATACCCTCTAGGCTAAGAGTTCTACACTGAATATCAATGAAGTGAAAACAATAACCCCCACTAACTGCAGAGACACAGAGAGAGCACAATATTCAGTGAAACATATACATAAACAGAAACATAACATGCTGTACTATCTTTAACACTGCAATCTTGTACTTAACTCAGCTTGTAATACAGTTGATGTAGGCATATTGCAGCCAGCAAAACAGCTCGGATATTAAGCAGAAATGCATTTGCAGATGAGTCTAATATTTATAAGCACAGAGAAACCCTTGGGGCTACGAGTTAACAATGAATAATTATGAAGTGATAACAATAACCCTCACTAATTGTAGAGAGACAGGGGGGCCACAATATTCAGTGAAACAAATAAATAAACAGAAAAATAAAATGCAGTACTATCTTTAACACAATATTCAATGAAATAAATAAATAAACAGAAAAATAAAATGCAGTACTATCTTTTTCACAATATTGAATGAAACAAACAGAAAAATAAAATGCAGTACTATCTTTAACAATGCAAGTCTGTACTTAACTCAGCTTGTAATATAGTTGATGTAGGTATATAGCAGCCAGCTAAACACCACAGATATTCAGCAGAAATAAATTCAGATGAGTGATGAACACTTACAAGCACAGAGAAACCTTCTAGGCTAAGAGTTCAACACCAAATATCAATGAAGTGAAAACAATAACCCCCACTAACTGCAGAGAGACATAGAGACCACAATATTCAGTGAAACAAACAGAAAAATAAAATGCATTACTATCTTTAACACAGTATTCAATTAAAGAAATGAACAAACAGAAAAATAAAATACAGTACTATATTTTACCCTGCAAGTTTTTACTTAATTCAGCTTGTAATACAGTTGATGTAGGTATATAGCAGCCAGTCAAACAGCTCAGATATTCAGGAAAAAGAAATTCACAGATAAGTGACTAATACTTATAAACACAGAGAAACCCTCTAGGCTAAGAGTTCAGCACCGAATATCAATGAAGGGAAAACAATAGCCCGCACTAACCGCAGACAGACAGAGAGACCACAATATTCAGTGAAACAAATAAATAAGCAGAACAATAAAATGTACTATCTTTAACACAATATTCAATTAAATAAATAGAAAAAAAAAATGCAGTACTATCTTTAACACTGGATGTTTGTACTTACCTCAGCTTATGATATAGCTGATCCAGGTATATAGCGAACAGCCAAACAGAGCAGATATTCAGCAAAAATAAATTCTCAGATAAGTGACTAACACTTATAAACACAGAGAAACCCTCTAGGCTAAGAGTTCAACACCGAATATCAATGAAGTGAAAACAATAACCCCCACTAACTGCAGAGAAACAGAGAGACCAAAATATTCAGTGAAACAAATAAATAAACAGAAAAATTAAATGCAGTACTATCTTTAACACAATATTCAATTAAACAAATAAATAAACAGAAAAATAAAATGCAGTAATAGCTTTAAAACTGCAAGTCTGCACTTAACTTAGCTTGTAATACAGTTGATGTATGTATATAGCTGCCAGCCAAACAGCTCAGATACTCAGCAGAAATAAATTCACAGATAAGTGACTAACACTTATAAGCACACATTAATCCTCTACACTAAGAGTTCAACACCGAATATCAATGCAGTGCAAACAATAACCTCATTAACTACAGAGAGTAAAGAGACCACAATATTCAGTGAAACAAATAAATAAACTGAAAAATAAAATGTTGTACTATCTTTAACACAATATTGAATGAAACAAGTACTTAAACAAAAAAATAAAATTCAGTACTATATTTAACACTGCAAGTGTGTACTTAACTCAGCTTGTACTACAGTTGATGTAGGAATATAGCAGCCAGCCAAACAGCTCAAATATTTAGCAGATATAAATTCACAGATAAGTGACGAAATCTTATAAGCACAGAGAAACCCTCTAGGCTAAGAGATGAACACCAAATATCAATGAAGTGAAAATAATAAACCCCACTAACTGCAGTGAGACCACAATATTCAGTGAAACAAATAAATAAATAGAAAAATAAAATGCAGTACTATCTTTAACATTGCAAGTTTGTGCTTAACTCAGCTTGTAATGCAGTTGACATAGGTATATAGCAGGATGCCAAACAGCTCAGATATTTTGATGAGAATTGCACAGATAAGTGACTAACACTTAGAAGGACAGAGAAACCGTCTAGGCTAAGAGTTCAACACTGAATATCAATGAAGTGAAATCATTACCCTCCACTAACTGCAGAGATTCAGAGATACCACGGTGTTCTGTGAAACAAATAAATAAACAGAAAAATAAAATGCAGTACTATCCTTAACACAACATTCGATGAAATAATACATAAACAGTAAAAAAATGCAGTACTATTTTTAACACTGCATGTTTGTGCTTAACTCTGCTTGTACTACAGTTGATGTAGGTATATAGCAGCCAGTCAAACAGCTCAGATATTCAGCAGAGATAAATTCACAGATAAGTAACTAACACGTATAAGCACAGAAAAATCCTCTATGCTAAGAGTTCAACACCGAATATCAATGAAGTGAAAACTGTAACACCCACTAACTGCAGAGAGACCACAATATTCAGTGAAATAAATAAACAGAAAAATAATATGCAGTACTATCTTTAACACAATATTCAATTAAACATATAAATAAACAGAAAATAAAATGCAGCACTATCTTTAACCCTGCAATTTTTTACTTAATTCAGCTTGTAATACATTTGATATAGGTATATAGCAGCCAGTCAAACAGCTCAGATTTTGAGCAGAAATAAATTCACATATAAGTGACTAATACTTATAAACAAAGAGAAACCCTCTAGGCTAAGAGTTCAACACCGAGTAACATTGCAGTGAAAACAATATCCCCATTAACTGAAGAAAGACCACAATATTCAGTTAAACAAATAAACTGAAAAATAAAATGTTGTACTATATTTAACACAATATTGAATGAAACAAGTACTTAAACAGAAAAATAAAATGCAGTACTATCCTTAACACAACATTCGATGAAATAATACATTAACAGTAAAAAAATGCAGTACTGTTTTTAACACTGCAAGTTTGTACATAACTCAACTTGTACTACAGTTGATGTAGGTATATAGCAGCCAGCCAAACAGCTCAAATATTCAGCAGATATAAAGTCACAGATAAGTGACTAAGTCTTATAAGCATAGAGAAACCTTCTAGGCTAAGGGTTTCACACCAGATATCAATGAAGTGAAAATAATAAACCACACTAAATGCATAGAAACAGAGACCACAATATTCAGTGAAACAAATAAATAAACAGAAAAATAAAATACAGTACTATCTTTAACACACTATTCAATTAAACATAAATAAACAGAAAAATAAAATACAGTACTATCATTAACATTGCAGGTTTTTACTTAATTCAGCTTGTAATACAGTTGATGTAGGTATATGGCAGCCAGTCAATCAGCTCAGATATTCAGCAGAAAGAAATTCACAGATAAGTGACTAATACTTATAAACACAGAGAAACCCTCTAGGCTAAGAGTTCAACACCAAATATTAATGAATTGAAAACAATAACCCGCACTAACTGCAGAGAGGCAGAAAGACCACAATATTTAGTGAAACAAATAAACAGAAAAATAAAATGCAGTACTATCCTTAACACAATATTCAATGAAACAAATAAATAAATAGAAAAATAAAATGCAGTACTAGCTTTAACACTGCAATTTTGTATTTAACTCAGCTTGTAATACAGTTGGTGTAGGTATATAGCAGCTGGCAAAACAACTCAGATACTCAACAGGAGTAAATTCACAGATACGTGACTAACACGTATAAGCACAGAGAAACCCTCTAGTCTAAGAGTTTTGACACCAAATATAAATGAAGTGAAAATAATAAACCCCACTAACTGCAGAGAGAGAGACCACAATATTCAATGAAAAAAAAAATAAACAGAAAAATAAAATGCAGTACTATCTTAATCACAATATTGAATGAAACAAATAAACAGAAAAATACAATGTGGTAATATCTTTAACACTGCAAGTTTGTACTTAATTCAGCTTGTAATGCAATTGATGTAGGTATATAGCAGCCAGCCAAACAGCGCAGATATTTAGCAGAAATAAATTCACAGGTAAGTGACTTACACTTATAAGCACAGAGAAACCCTCTAGGCTAAGAGTTCAAAACTGAATATCAATGAAATGAAAACAATAATCCCCGCTAAGTGCAGAGAGATAGAGACACCACAAGATTCAGTGAAATCAAATAAACAGAAAAATAAAATGCAGTACTATCTTTAACACAATATTCAATGAAACAATAAATAAACAGAAAAATAAAATGATGTACTGCCTTTAACACTGCAAGTTAGTACTTATCTCAGCTTGTAGTACAGTTGATGTGGGTATATAGCAGCCAGAAATATTCAGCAGAGATAATTTCTCAGATAAGTGACTAACACTTTTAAACCCTCTAGGCCAAGAGTTGAACACCCATTATCAACAAAGTGAAAACAATAAACTCCACATATTCAGCAGAGATAAATTCACATATAAGTGATAATGTCTTATAAGCACTGAGAACCCCTCTAGGCTAAGAGTTTAACACCGAATATCAGTGAAGTGAAAATAATAAACCCCACTAACTGCAGAGAGACAGAGAAACCACAATATTCAGTTAAACAAATAAATAGAAAAATAAAATGCAGTACTATATTTAACAAAATATTCAACTAAACATATAAATAAACAGAAAAATAAAATGCAGTACTATCTTAAACCCTGCACGTTTTTACTTAATTCAGCTTGCAATACAGTTGATGTAGATATATAGCAGCCAGTCAAACAGCTATTCAGCAGAAAGAAATTCACAGATAAGCCACTAACACTGATAAGAACAGAGAAACCCTCTAGGCTAAGAGTTCAACAATGAATATCAATGAAGTAAAAACAATAACCTCCACTAACTGCAGAGAGACAGAAAGACCACAATATTCAGTGAAACAAATAAATAAGCAGAAAAAATAAAATGCAGTACTATCCTTAAGACAATATTCAATGAAAATAGCAAACAGAAAAATAAAATGCAGTGCTACCTTTAACACTGCAAGTTTGAACTTAACTCAACTTGTTCTACAGTTGCTGTATGTATACAGCAGCCAGCCAAACAACTCAGATAGTCCAAAGAGATAATTTCACAGATGAGGGACTAACACTTATAAGCAGAGAAAAACCCTCTACGTTAAGAGTTTAACACCAAATATCAATGAAGTGAAAATAATAACCCCACTAACTGCAGAGAGACAGAGGGACCATAATATTCAGTGAAACAAATAAATAGAAAAATAAAATGCAGTATTATCTTTAACACTGCAAGTTTGTACTTAACTCAGTTGTACTGCAGTTGATGTAGGTAAGCAGCAACCAGACAAACAGCTGAAATATTCAGCAGAGATAATTTCACAGTTAAGTGACTAACACATTTAGGCACAGGGAAACCCTCTAGGCTAAGAGTTTAACACCAAATATCAATGATGTGAAATAATAATTCCACTAACTGCAGAGAGGCAGAGGGACCACAACAATAGTGAAACAAATAAATACACAGAAAAATAAAATGCAGTACTATCTCTATCACAATATTGAATTAAACAAATAAACAGAAAAATAAAATGCAGTACTGTCTTTAACACTGCAAGTTTGTACTTAACTCAGCTTGTAATACAGTTGATGTAGATATATAGCAGCCAGCTAAACACCACAGATATTCAGCAGAAATAAATTCATAGATAGGAGACTAACACTTATAAGCACAGAAAAACCCTCTAGGCTAAGAGTTCAACACTGAATATCAATGAAGTGAAAATAACCCCCACTAACTGTAGAGAGACAGAAAGACCACAGTATTCAGTGAAACAAATAAAAGTAAAATGCAGTACTATCTTTAACACAATATTCTAAGAAGCAAATAAATAAACAAAAAAATAAAATGCAGTACTATCTTTAACACTGCAAGTTTGTACTTAACACAGCTTATAATACAGTTGTTGTAGGTATATAGCAGTCAGCCAAACAACTCAGATATTCAGCAGAAAAAAAAGTAATGGTCTCTGCCTTAAACTCCCCTAGTCTAAAACTTGCCATGTTTATTGTTGTGCAGAGGATTCAGTAACTGGTGAAGGATCCTAGGGATGGCGTCATCATTACTTCCTGAAATTGTTCTCACAATCAACCCTCAGAGGCATTCACAGAAGGTCTCTATAACCTGTGTGGAATCAGAGGACAGTTTGATCATTTTTAACTGTTCTCAGAAACCTCAGAGGAGTGCACAGAATTTCATTATAGCTTGCCTAGAACCTGTGTACATTGGGGCCATTAATTTAACTTTCCTCACAAATGGCAGGGGTATACATGGAAGTTCACTATAGCTTGACTAGATGCAGAGACAATGTGGTTTTTAATTTAACTTTCCTCACAAACCTCAGAGGTATGCACAGAAGTTCACCATAGCTTGTCTAGGGGGTGAGGACACTATGATCATTAATTTAACTTTCCTCACTACCTTTACAGGTGTGCAGAAGTGGTCACCATAGCTTGCCTAAGGGCAGTCTGCTGTCATGGATCAACAAACTGGAATGCATTACTGTGACTGTTATTTTTTTTTACTTTTCCTCACAATCAAACAGCAGGCATGTATATATGGGTGGCTACCTTTTTGGGTAAGGAGGCAAGCTATTTATATATGTTTGACAGCAACACATTGAAGTATGCTAATGTGTTTTATTTGTTGTTTCAGTTTTATTCAACTCTAACATCAGAGGATACATAGAAGGTAGCTGTCTTTTGGGGGTAGGGATGTGGAGGCATGGTGTACAAATGTATAACAGCAGCTTTTTGAAATATGACTTATACAATTTTTGCCTTCACTTTTATCCTAGTCTAACATCACACAAATACTCAGAAGGGGACTATTTTTGGGGGGAGGGGTAGAGAGGTAAGCAGTATTCCCATATATGATTCATGCATCTGTGAAAACATTTGTCTTTTCAATTTATTGCAAAGTGACACTTTGTAAGTCTTGGGCATAACTAATTTATTCCTTGAAAGAAAAAATAAATTAATTTCTTTCCTTATGATTTTTGCTCAGAACATCATTGGATCAAAAGGTTGAAAAAAGTTCCAAAATGCACATCAGAGCATTTGTAATCCAATGGCTTCTGGACACTAGTGACCTCTAGACCCTGGCTTAATTAAATTATTTCCTCTCATGTTATTAAAGTGCAGTCTTGGTCAGTTAGTGTTTGTTGAAAGGGCGCAGAAAAAACAATCTGGATGGTGTTTTGAGGTCAGGATGGAAGGTAATGGGGGTACTTGGAGATATGAGCAGGGGGAAGCAGTAGGCATCAGGGTTGAAATGAAATTCTTCTTGCAGGATATTTCACTCAAAGCTGGCCCTGTCAAAATCATATGGTTTAGGTATTTTTGGGTGGAAGCTAACAACGGAAGTTTTCCATTCAGAAAGGAGCTTCTTTGCTTGTAGGTAGGGGTTATAAATGACAGCCAAAGATTTTGGACATACATGAAGTAGGTTTTATGCTAATTAGGGTTTAGGAAATTGTTATATGTGGGAAGTCACCATTATTATCACCTCCCTTTTCCCATTTTCTACATGAGGCTGGGTTGCATGTCAATGGTTACCATCTTTTTAAACTCAGTGCCACTGTTCTGCCTTCTTTGATGGCCATGCCTGACTGTTGTATGTCTTCTCTCACACAATGCATCTGTCTCTTTGCTGGATGCCCTTGTTTTCTCTTGCCTTCCTTCTGTCTCTTCAACATCTTCTTCAACAGATTTTCTTCTGCTTTCTTGCACATGTGCCCTGACCATTGTAATCTGTTGCCATTGATCTTCTCTGCAATTGGAGCTGCTTTGGCTTCTTCTCTGAATTCCTCATTTCTTCATCTGTCCCACAGTGTGAACCCTGCTATCCATCTCAGGCACTTCATTTCCATCACTTCTATCTTACTCAACTGCTCTGTCTTCACTGCCCAGGTTTTTGTACCATACAGTAATACTAGTCATACCACTGTTTTCTACATTTTACTTTTCAGCTTCTTTGACATTCTTCTGTCACACACAACCCCAGCACTCTGTGCCAGATGGCTGCAGCACATCTGATTCTAGCTTTGACCTCCTCATTCAGACTTCCCTTCTTCTCGTTCACTCCTACCTGATATTTGAAATTGTTAATCTATTCCACTATTTTCCTCTCTATCTTAATTTTCAGATTTGACTAATTTCTGCCATTTGCTGCCATGACAACTGTGTTGTCTGTACTCAGTTTCATCCCATTTTCCATCAATTGTGCATTCCATTCCCCATCCCTATTATTTGCTACAGGTCTTATTTAGATTCTGCTTGTAATTACACATCATCTGCATACAGCAGCTTTGTTAATTTGTCCAGTCTGACCTGTTTGCTAATGTAATCCATTACTAATATGAACAGCAGTGGGGTCAGAGCTGAAACCTGATTCACACCATCTCCCACTGGAAATCCTTCTTTGAGCCTGACTATTATTCATACTTGTTTCATTGGGTCCTTATAAGTAACCTGCACTTCTTCAACCAATGTTTCCAAGACTTTAAAGCAATGCAGGACTATTCAAATTAGCTTTTTGTGGGCCTTGTTATTTGCTTTCTGCAAATTTAAGAATGCCCAGATGGACTCTTTTCCCTTCTCTAGCTTCTTCTCAGCTGTCTCATTGCAAACATTGGTCAGTGGTGCTGCATCCTACACTGAATTTGCACTGCTCATCTCCAATGTTACTTTGTATTACTTTGTGTATTCATGTATCAATTACCCTCTCTAACACTTTTATGCAGTGTAATAGGAGTCTAATTCCTCTCTACAATATACAGTTTCACCCTTGTACACTGCACTAGAATGCTTCATCTCCATTCATCTGGGATACACATTTTTCATTGCTATGAATATCCTCAAGAGCCATTACTACCCTAATTCACACAACATCTTGCTGATATGTACTGCGACCACAAATGAGCCTACTGTTTTCATTCACTTCATTTTCCTTAGTGCTGTTCTTACTCCTTCTAGGGTGGGCTCTTTTCATTGCAGGCTGTGTCTGGGGCAGTGCAGCTTCTGATGGGCTTTCTTCATTCAAAAGCTGCTTGAAGTACTTCTTCCATCTGCATTTGATGTCCTTTTGGACTGTTGAACAGGTTGTTGCTAGCATTCCATATGAGGAGTGTCTGATAATTATCTTTTTTATCTTTCTGTCTTTGCTTGCAACATTATTAAGTTTCTTTGCATCTTCTGTTGAGTCACTTTCCTGAAACTGGTATATCACCTCCAATGCCTTATTCTTTGCAGTTGTGACTGATCTCTTATCCTTTTTGTTAGTCAACCAGTATTACTTCTGAGCATGATGCACCCTTTCTGTCTCCCACTTTTTCATCAATTCCTTCTTTCTTTTGATAACTTCCTGGACTTCTGCATTTCACCACCAACTTTCCTTATGTACCTTATCTCCATACCTGGCTCTGCTACATATCTGTTCTGTAGTCCTCACACATGCTGTTTGGAGATGATACCATTCTTTTTCAGTTTCACATAGTTCTGAGGTGCTAGATCCATGAGTGTTTCCTGTGCTTCATACTCCAGTCAATGTCCATGTACTCAGCCTTATCTGTGTTGACCTTATCACCTTCTTGGACCACTGCTAGCAGCTGATTGTGGCCACCAGGGGTTTATACCTTGGCATGACTATCTTACTAGGTATAACATTGTGATCTCTGACTCTACCCCATTGCCTTTTCCTTACTAGGAAGAAGTCTACCTAAGTTTTATGTTGGCCATTCTTGTATGTGATCTTGTGGTTATCTGCCTGTTTTGCTGAACCATATGTTGGCCACCATCAAGCCATTTGCCAAACAGAAGTCTAGAATGATCTTTTCTTCTTTATTTCTGTTGCCCCAACTATGTGGACCCAGGGAGTTCTCATGTCCTGTTCGGCCTGTCTTGATATGAGCATTCAGGTCACCCATTATCAACACTATCTCATGTTGTCCTGCTTTATCTAGCAGACTGTATGGCTACTGCCAGATTGCAGTATTTTCCTTGCTATCCTAATGCTGTGTTGAGCATAGTCTTAGATTATGAATATTTCCTTTTCTTATACTTGTGTCTGATGACCATTCTGATAACATCCCTCACTACCTTCTGAAGACTCTCCTTCACCAAAATTTCCACACCATTTTTATTCTGTCCTCCCCTTGAGTAGTAGACTCTGGATCCCAAGTCAAATGGATTTGTTGCACTACCCTTCAATCTTGTCTCCTGGATACATGGGATGTCTAGCCTCCTCATTACCAAGTTGCATCCTGTCAGTGAAACAATACTGAATGTAGCAATCTTCAGTTCATGTTTGAAAGGTTGATTGTTATACATCCAGCTTTTGCTCAACAGACTGTCCCAGGTTTCCCAAGCTGGGCATCTAGGCATTGGCCAAGCAGCAGCTTATTGATACAGGACTGCAGAGCTTTAAGATGGGCAAACACTGGTCATTAGAGCGACATGGACCCTTCCCACCATTAGCATGGATTCTTGGTGCAAGTCAGAGTAGTCCTGGTTCTCAATCCATTTCTCTCTGGCAAATACCAATGCCCATTTTTCCAACACTGGTTAATGTGACCAAATCACCTGGAGACAATTTTTTTAACAGCATCAAGTGGCTAGTCTTGACATGGCTGTTATCTGCGGGACATGTTTTGCAGTTTATATGCTATTTAAAGGCTTGGCTTTCAAATACAGTTTTGAAGTGAAAGTTGCTAGCAGAGATATAAGTCCATGATTGTTTCATGACTTTTAGTTTGTATAGTTAAAGTGGGAATGCTTGTAGGATTTATAAGAAGGTCTTTTATATAATTTACAATAGGGAAGGCTGTATGTGTTGCACATTAACTTTTTTTGTCTTTGGAAGGTCCTATAAGGGATATAACATTTTTCCAGAATAATTAATAGCTCATACCATGATGAGAATTTTAAGACCACATTTCAAAGAGAAGGACAGAAAGCATCCACATTATAGAGAGTGGAATTTCTGCACAAGGATGTTGACAAATTATACTAATTATCAGACTAGCACTTTACAGATTACTTTTTCCTTAAATATCAAAGAAGCTCTTCTGATGAATGCAGTCAATTAGTAATATTCCTTAGCTCAGCTGAAAGGCCATCACAGTCAGAGGGACCAAGAGCTAAATATCTACAGATTTGAAGAAGGGCAACCAAGCTGAATTGTTCCTTTAATTAATATGACATAGCTGTTATGTGAGACTTTTGTAGTTAAAGATGCTACAAGAGCAGGAAAGAAGGTAAGGTGTAAAAACTGAAGCAAAATTAATAGTTAAAAGCTATTTTCTTATGCTTGGTAAAGGCAATAGTACTCAAAAAAATGGGCTAAGGGGATCAATCTTTATACAATAAAAATACTCTATTTTTGATTATTTAAGGAGAGCAACAATTTTTATCAGAGGTTGATTCAATCAGTGGCAGAAGAATACCTCTCTCATTTGTTATCCTAGTCTCCAGACTGAGAAGTTGAAAAATCTTACAGAGAATTACATGTTGAAAACAAGTTTTTCCTTTAAGACTAGAATTCCTATCTCATTTAGAGATCATGAATCAAAATTTTGTAGCTCAGATTGTATAAATTATTTATCTGATGTGCAGAAGATTTCTTGAAGATAACCATATCATCAGCATATGTGGTAATAGACACTAAAGGGAGGTCATGACTAATGGAATTTACATAAAGTAGTAACAAAAGAGAACCAATGAAAGATGAAAGGGGAACACCTTCGCTGACATTTCTTTTCACAATACTGGCAGCTACTCTTCAGAATATGCAGACAGGCATTCTGCAATCTTAAGACATGGAACTTCATTAAAGACACTGGCAGAAAATGACCATATCCAGAAAATAATAGCTAATAAGATTAAAGTCCTCACTCAGCTCTACAAATATTGTATCATTAAGCTTGCCCTCATCCATTCACTTTTATGTTTGGTCAAACACAAACCACTTTATATGATCTTGGCCAGCAGAAGTAGTAAGGAGATGTGACTATAACACGAGACCTGCCTAGTGATAGAAAATTATAATGGCATGTTTTGTTTCCAGGAAGCCTTGTGCAATTGATTGAGTTAAAAGTTATAAGTGTACATTAGCAGACTGACAAAAGAAGATACTTCAAAAATTTAGGGTGTGGTTTGTCACAATTTTGGGACACAGTGTCATGCAAAGTTTGCATCAGTTTAATAATCTTCTTCATGAGATAATGCTGAAGTGAAAGATGGGATTTAGGACAAGGATCACAGCAGACTGCTGATGAAGGTCCAGGTGGTATATGGAACCCCTCCCTGAACAGAGAGGATACATTAGTGGGGGAGGACATCAGGTTTCTAGGCATGCCCTTAAAGAAGGATAATTAGCTGTTTTTAAGAAATCAGTTGAATCAGTTGATTTCCCTCGCAAAGTGTCTACAATTATTTTGGAGACAGGAACACTTTGAATGGAAACAAAAAGCTTAGCTTTATGAATGGCAGTTTTTGCTGAGATTCCAGACCATACCAAAAGAGTTACAATTATTAGGGTATTAGGGCATCCAGTAAACTTCTAGTCCTTCCAAGTATAGTCAAGTTGCTTAGCTCCAATGCAGGACTGTTAACCTCCGCATATACATTTAAAAATGTAGAAAATGCTAATCTTACAGAATTAGAAGTGTGACAATGAATTGATGCAGGGCAGAGCAACATTAAAGTCAGAAACAAATGAAGAGAGGGGAGTACCACAATAAATCAAAGTCGAATATTGTTGCCCTACAGCTCCATGCAGGCCTTAACCCTGAAATGCAGTCAGTGTGCCTATCTGGAATCTTCGAAGACTTCTCCTCTGTTGTTTTTTTATGTGAATGACATTCTGCTTGACATAAAACTATCTCTGTATATTTGTATGTGTCATTGCCCTTCACGGCTGCATTTTGGCTAAAAGGGGTTTGAGACAGATGAGTACATATCCTAGTTAAGAACTGAATAAATGAAAGTTAAAAAATGAAATACTTGTTAATAGAATTTGATATAAGGAGGACAAGATCTCATCATTTTTAAAGGAGAAGGCATTACTGTAGATTAGACTGAGAAGAGATCAATGCATTCCAGCAGACAACTGGAAGACTGATAGAAAATAGTGACTAGTGGAATAACTTGCAGGTTAATGATCATACCTGGCCAACTGGAGGGAAACAATTTTCATTATACTGACATTGCATTCAGTGAGTAGGGTAACTAACTATGTGAATTTAGTATCTGCTTAACGTAGAGCAATGAGGTTTGCAACTCCTATCTTATGGATCTGGAGGGACAGAAGAGGTCATTGACATCCTTTTCCAATCAAGGAATACATTGACCACAAACTGATACTGCTCTGTACACAAATTCTTGTGGGAATCCATGCCATGCATAAAGCATGGGTTCAATATGAGTGACACTGTCAAAGTTGTGAGTAACTCATACGTAGATCAACATCATTACTGCTGTATAGGTATTTGCTATAACAAAAACAGGGAAATGCTTGAACTGGGTTTCTGTTCATAGGTTCATAGGTGTGTACCAGGCTAATGGCCCTGGACCCTTTACAAGTCTAGCCCAAAAAAAAAGTGCCCAGGTACCATGCCACCCACCGTTAGCTCACAGTGCCCCTATTCAGTAGGGTGACTGGAATGATCCCTGGAGTGAACTTTCTGTTACCCATCCACTCATCAAGATTTCACTTGAAGAAGGCCTGCAAGGTGCACTGCTTGACATGAATGGGAAGCTTATTCCAGGGTATGGGCAGTCTTTGGTAGATGAACCTGTCCCTCCAGCATGTTCTGTTAATTGTGGTAATGAGGTTGTGTAATCTGGAGCATGTGGTGTGGTGGGGGGGGGGACTGAGATTTCTCTAGGTGTAGCATTTCAAGTAGGGCTGAGTCAGCCATGGCTTTGTAAGTCAAGCAGAGATCACCTCTAAGTAGATGGTAAGAGACTGGAACAGCTGAAGTTTCTTGGGGCAGTCCATGTAGGTCATGTGTTTAAGGCATAGGATCCTTTTTGTGAGGTACTTTTGTGGCCTCTCTAGCTGTTGTAGGTGTCTGAGGTCTGTCGATCATGCAATCCCAGGCAGATAGATACTGAATCCCCTTAGAATGACACCAGAAATGTAGCCAATTGTTGAAGTCAATCATTTTCTGCTTGTACTGTGGTATCATTTTGGGTGATGGTAGAATACTGCTCAGGGCTAGGGTCATAACTGCCTGGGCCACATAATCCTAGAGTTCCATCACACCTGTTTTCATGTAGTCCAGGGAGATACGTCTCAGGTCATTCACACCCACATGGGCAATGACTGAGTCATATTTGTACTTGTTGTGGAGTGACCTGAGTGCATGTGTTATGCGGCAGATGCTGACACCTAATAAACAACTGTCATATTCTCCTTGCTCAACCTAGTGAGTGGGACATCAGTGTGCCTCACAATTGAGTCTCCTATGATTAGTACAAAGTAGTTTGCCTTAAGGGCTTGGGTTGAAGGGCACACTGTGGTGGTGAGTTATGTGTTCTGGGGTTGGTGTGTTTTGGTGGTCAAGTGTGTTTCTGTCTCGGGGTCTCTGTTGTTTACGTAAATATTTACGAGAACCGCGGTTAAGGTGGGTGTATGGTTTGTGTTTCTATGTGTGGGTTGTGATGGTTGGTGTTTTGGACGGCTGTGTGTTCTATGTAGTAAGTTGCAGGTGTTGACCTTCTCCTCTTGACCAGCTAATCCGGTCTTGGTTGGAGCATGCACTGTTTCCAGTTTGGTAATATAAGTGCATCTCTCACAGGTAAGAGTGCAGGGAGGTAAGAGGAGAGGGTTGTCTGTGTATATTAGACAGTTGTCACACTGTCTCAGAATGCCCAAGTGCACCAGGTTACCAGGAGAAAGCACAGGAAATTGCCCTACAATCAAACCAGGATGGGGTAGTGCTGATAGCATCTAAGTGTGCTGCAATAAATGTTACAAAAGCCTGTTAAAGTGCTAACCAATTAAGCTAAATGAAGTGCAAGAAGTAAAAGAACAAGCACATTCTAAGGGAAAATTGAAGAGCAGACTTTCTGGCACCGGTAATAGTTTACCTCAGCTGAGCACCGCTGCGCAGTGTGCAAACACAAGCTTTTAAACCAGAAAGTTGAAAAAGATGGAAAAAATGCCCAAACGGCCAATAAACTACAGTTTCTGGACCAGAAACCACCCCTCTTGTGGTAGATAGTCTACCTAGTGGTTACCACTCTCTTAAAGAAATTAAGAATAAAATGGAAGAACATAACAGTTGACCTGAAGGTGGGGCACTAAAGAAAGGTGACAGTCTATCACTCATCATCTATACTGGTGTGCCAACACAAGCAATGGTATTGGTGAGCTGATGGTTATTAAGTTGCTGTCCATTATGGATCACATTTTTCACATATACAAAGGGCATGTGTTTAGATTTTCAAATTGCCAGCATGATAAGTTAGAAAATCATATATAGCTAAAATAAGGTGTATCAACCTTCCAAAACACTGCATTAATCAGATATTAGAGACATGCTTGGTGCATACCTGTAAGGTATTCAAAAATCAGAAATGAACGTTGCTTTGTTTTCTAAGTTTTTTTTTCTTAGTGTTGTTACAACAGATAGTTAAATGCTGAAGCAACCTGAAGGGTGCTGATAAACAACATTTTTCTCAAAGACATCCTGCATGTAACTCCCACAGAATAAACAGCTTCATCAGAGGAATATTACAGAGCTGTTACCTTCTTTGCCTCAAAAATGCATATTTTTTCCTGCAAGACTTGTGGTGATATAACGCATTTGAGTAAATGATGTGGTTTGTATTAAGTATAGGATATAACATAATCATTAATGCACACATTCATATGGTTCTGCAATCAATTTATATGCAACACCCATAACACATATTTCCATCAGTCAGTACATGCCATGACGGCAAGATATGAGTATGTGTGAACCAAAAATAGCATCCAACTTTTAGATTAATGCACACAAAGTACTACAAAAGAAGAATCTGGCTAAACTGAAAACAATAGATTATATATGTGATTGTCCAAGCTATCACTGGGCACTGGCGGCAATGCATCTCATCCCCAATTTTTCAGATTTACATGTTTTTTTTTTCTCTGTATGCCTCTTTGGCTTATCTGAAAATAGTGAATGTGCACTTTTCTTTAATGATAGTTTTTAAGCTGTTTTAGTTAGAATCATTTAACTGCTAGTAGGTTTATGGAGCAATTTGGTCTTTAAGCACAACACTAGAAGAATGATGCTTTGCGGAACACAGTGAACTGTTGCAATGATCTGTCACGACTGTGGTGGATACCCATGCTACAGCTGCACATATTTGTGCATCACTTGTGCAGCAGTGCAGACATCGATGTACTACCACAAATGGCAGCATGAATGCTGCAGGTAATTTATCCATGGTTTCCAATGTCTGACAACTGTGCCGCTGAGCATTCTTAATCCCATCTCAATGCCAATCCATCTGAATGCCAGTACCTTTGAATGCAGATGATACTTAGCAGTACTATTCCACTGCCATCTCATAATAATGTAATGCCAGCTTATTTGGTAAGTAAGGTAATAATCCTTTCATGTTATTCCCTGCAGGTTCACTACAGGTCAGCCAGTCAATGGACTGATTATTATGCATATAATGAAAACTACAGTAAACACACATGTCATTTATCTCAATACTGCCTTTTCTAAACTTTACATAGGATTTTCCTGTTGTGTCTACATTATAATATAAACTCCAGAAAGCTGAAGAGCTTGAACAATGAAGACTAGTTGGAACTTTCTTTGCCAAGAGGTAGAGGTGGCCATACAGTGAGGGCACCCATAATGTATGCTAAGACTTCATTTTAGTCCTTGCTTCATTGTTTTCATTACTTCTTATGATAAGTACTTGTAATGACAATAGAGCATAATGCTTTGAAGAAGTACTGCATTCAATGTAAACCAATGCATTTCTAAGTGTAAATGTCACTGAGGATGTATGCAGATACTGTAAAACGAAGTCCTTTTACACTCTTTACATGTTGTTGTGATAGCATTTGTTTTAATGTTACTGTGCCAAATCACCAGTAAGATACAGTGAAGGTCATTAAAAAACTGTGCTCCAAACCTGCGTTGTTTTGTCACTATATTATTACCACTTTGTCATGCAGTATGTGTGTATGCTGGCCTTTACCCATGTTTGTGTATATGTGGTTCTTTGTGTGTGTGTGTGTGTGTGTGTGTGTGTGTGTGTGTGTGTGTGTGTAAATGACTATTTGTATGCATGTATTACTTCACAAACATGCTTTCCAGGTAATCACAGGACTGCAAGTGCTCAAATTGCTTAATGGTGCAATATTTTCTAGTTATTTGTCTGCAGGGTGCTGTCCATGCACTCACATAATGTACAGTGTATACAAGACTAACCCATACTCCATATGTGCAATGTACTGGAAATTATTCATCAAATTTCTTGAACCAATTATAAAGGAAATCATTAATGAAATTTTTGTATGAAGCAGATTATGATGAGTTGCATTTTCTGAATTCATAACTGCATGGTAATGTTTATCATAACTTTACAAAGGGGGTGACCATGGTTGTTTCATTGTTTACCTACCAACAATAGTATAGTATTCTGCTATACTTCATTATCTTTCACATTAACATGTCTTAACATTAGTATTACACTGCAGATGGCGGAGCTAGCATTAATGATTTCAGACATAACATTTATACCTTAAACAGGAAGAAAAGCAAAGTAATGTGACATATTTTCATTTACAGGTTATGTGCACAACCTAAGAGTGGAGGTACTTTTCTTATGATATCAGTTCTTGACATACAGAGAAACAGATAAGAAACTGAAGAAAAAAGGGTTTCCAGAGCCACTAGTAGCTACATAAAACGAACAATATATAATTGGCAAGAATGAGTTACTCATACAGTTTAGAAGCTGTTTTAACAAATACACAACTTGTGCTGATGTCACTGAACACTGACCAATGAAATAAAAGCAGTAAGTCATGAACATTATGAAGACAAATTCACATGCACACACCCATATACACAAAAACAGAAAAAAGACTCCACCATTATGAGCATTTTTACAAAAGAAAAATTAAGCAAACACACTTACAGCTCAACCCTGAACTTTATTTTCTGAATTGCAATTCAGCGTATCATTTACAACTGCACCCTGTAAAGCTGGTTCACTGTCATTTGCTCAACACCGCAGAATTCCTGTAATACATTTTGCCACTCACTGGCCTATTTATCAATCTGCCACCTTTTGACATTATGGGTAACCTAAAAATGAAACAACAATCAGTTACAGTTACTTTGTACTTCAAAAGGAGCAGTATGCAGACATTGGCAGATAAAAGAGATGCAATAGCGAAATGGAACATTTGCATCAACACACTTGATTCATCATTGGAGGAAGTGGTGGCAATAACAACTGTGTATAGAGCACCCCTTATATCTGTGAATCATGTCTTGTAGTTACAGATTGATAGGGAAAAGTACTATATATGAGTTACTGAACATTATCACTTCAAAATGAAAAATGAACAACACTAAGTGACAGGAATGTTCAAGAAGGTATGTTCAAATCATACACATCAAGGTGCTGCCCAAAGACTACAAAAAGGTTACAAAACTGCTATATGGTTTAAATGGGGGTTTACACTGAAAATTCTGAATGCTATTTTGCAAACTTTGAATGTCAAAAAGCAGTTTTCAAAGTTGCATAACAGCAATTCAAAATATGTTGAGCCCACAACAGTGAATGCTAGTGTGCATTTGCCATTGTGAGACCAACATATTCATTGGAGATCACACTATGGTAGGGATCGGGAACTTTGCATTTTTCCTCACTGTAGTGCAATCTCAGAGTTGTAATATATAAGTAGCAGGGGGTGTGGGAGGTGCAGGAGGTCTTGCCCCCCTGCAAAATGTTAGTTGGAATTGACTGGGAGGGAAGGTTAATAATGTCAACTTTCAAATATGGATGGGTCATGACTGATTTCAGTGCTGTGTCTTTTCAATGCTGTTATTTTCTGTATTTCTGTTCAACAACATGATCGCTCGATAGGAGTGGTTTCAAGATTATGATAGTAAACTGGTTTAAATATATTGCCACAAGACTATGCAGTGATGTTCTGCAAAGTCTTTGTAATTCTATGACATTTTAGACAGATATCACACAAGTCCAGTGTCTCATAGTAAATAGAAAATAAGAGGAAACTAAAGGCTGACAAAAACATGTAGCACTATTTTTTTATCAAGCAAAACTATAAGAAAGTAGTGTGCCACACCTTTAACTGAAATATATATTGCCACCTCATCAGTACAATACATTCAAAGATATGTAGTAATGCCAGTTTTATGATAGTTGTATTGCATGCTGTCAGAGTAATGTAACTCAGGATATATCAATGTGTTCTAAAAAGAAAAATTGTTAATGGTGTGATTAATCAATACATCACATATGACAAAAACTTGCACTGCATTCTGATCGAGGTCAAATTTCATAAATCAATACCATAGCCACTGTTTCTTTTGGGGTTCATATTAGAACGTCGACAACTGACTATGTCGACAAGTAGCCCTGCAGCATGAATTAAACGAAACCTCACAGCATCGAAATATTAAATAACCGACACTTACTCCATCGAGACGACTTCACCGACAATCCACTTTACCGACAACGCGCTACACCCACATCCCATATTACAGGTAAAGGGTATTAACATATGTTGAGTGGGGGATGTAGTTATAATGTCAGACTGAGTGACATAAGTTTATAAATACATCCAATACCTCACATATGTTAATACCCGTTACCTGTAATACGCGATGTTGGTGTAGCGTGTTTACGATGGAGTAAGTGTCGGTTATTTAAAATGTCGATGCTTTGAGGTTTCGTTTAATTCGTGCTGCAGGGCTACTTGTCGACATAGTCAGTTGTCGACATTCTAATATGAACCCGATATGGCAGTGTGGTGCTTTTTTGGATGCCACATTTCCTTCTCTGCATATCTATCTGTTGAATACAAATGAAAAATGTATACCAGTATATAATCGCATGCACAAATTAAGTAATCCTTGAGATTCAGAAGGAACCCACATTTACTTCAAGGGTTATGGTGCAAAGGCCCTGCTTTCACAATGTGCATAACTGATTCAGAGACACAATAGTTGTAATGAAGATAGATCTTGTTATCAGCTAATCTGGATGACTCTGAATTGCTGTTAACTACTGCAAGTGCAGATCAGCACTTTCCTTCAGTAATTAACACTAGTGACCAATGCATCATTTTAGCATAAGAACCTCCCTTATTCTCTCTCCCACCTACAATACACAAATTCAAAGACACACACACACACACACACACACACACACACACACACACACACACACACTACATATCTCACACATGTCCTTGTGTGGTGCAGACATCCTTGACATGCCATTTTTCCTGTAGAGATAAACCATTGAGGATTACAATCATTAATGCCCAGACATACACTTCACATCCTTCAGTAAATTCATGTTGGAGCAAAAGATGTTATCCTAGTGACTTTCTAATAGGAATAATTAAAATATGTCCCTGTGTTTATGTCCCACCACTACTTTTTCTCTCTTGGTTTAATTTCTCCAAGACTTTTGTATTTCTAATACCATGATATGAATGGACCCCATTCCTCAGTCAGGTTTGATTGGAGTTCATGAAATTAATACTGTTTCAGTCTTTGATTTTAGCCAGAAGTGCTCTTCCCAGCACCCACAATGTGCCCAGAATTGCCCCCTTCTGTAATTCATATGGAATTACATGTATTGGTAGCATATCTAAGTATGACTATTATATCTGTTTTTTCTCACATCTATTTTTAAGAACAGTTGTCAATGGGTGATCCCATGTACACTTCATCATTCTCAGTAATGCTTTGTGGTTCATGTTTAAATTACTTCTCAGTTACTACTATGTTGTAGTGTTTGCACAATACTCAGTGCAACAGTATTGCCACATTTTTGTGCCTTTTAGTATACAGGCCCTCTGTCATAAGTGCATCACACCCAGCAACAAGATGTGCAACCGTTTTCAGCTCTTTTTTTATAGAACCTCCATTTGTCTGTTTCTCCCACATGTTCAGTTAGATTTGGAAACCAAAATGTACATAGTTCACTATCCTGTGCCGCCATTATTATCCTTCCACCATTTTGTTTCAAGTCATTGATGACCCAAAAAAAGATTTATAAAGAATTGGGAAACAAAGCAAAAGGAATAGAAACACCACCAAAAAAAGAAGAAATTGACACATTTTAAAGAAATTTCTATGAAGACTCAGTGGAACATAATAAAGATGTGAATTGACAAACAAAGAAAAAGAAAGAGTAAGCAGTATAAATGTACAAGATATGAAATGGAATGAAGTAACAGCTAGAGAAATTGAAAGAAAATTAAGAAAAGCTCAAAAGTGGAAAACCCCAGGCCCAGATGCAGTACCTAAGATCAGGCTAAAAGTATTAACATCTTTATATGAAAACCTAGCCCTGTGTAAGAACTATTTGTATGTGCATCCCAAATAGACATAAACATGGTTAACAACAGGAAACATGATAGTCTTCCTTAAGAGTCAACCTGCCAGCTATCCTAAAAACTATAGACCAATAACTTGCATTCTGACGATGTGTAAACTATCCAGAGATCCATGTCAATTGCTGGGTCTGATCCTTCTGGCTTTTTGGGTTTTAAGCAGGAGGTGTCAGAAAAAGTTACCTTCTTAACTCTCCAGACATTCTATATAGGGCTTTGGCCAACATAGAACTTGAGGACATCTTGAGAGTATGGCCATTCACATCCGCCAAAGGGAGGGGTCAATTTTATGCCTCAGCACTGTTACTTTCCACTGCCTGTTGGTTCCTTGTACATAGTCCAAGGGGCAGGCATGCAATGTGGATATGCAGAGTATCACCTCACCTCTGCAACAGCTCAACTTTGTCCCCACCTACCCCTCCTCTTTGGCACACACCTTCTAGTGTGATATTCCCAGCCTTTACCAGGGATCTACACAGAAGATGCTCATGAAGCCATCTACGCACCAGGGATGATAATGTCCATCCCTCCCTGCACTCAATCAGATGCCCAAGCCTCTAATTAAACCTGGGTGATTTGGGCTGTAGTCAGAGCATTATCCCTCAACCTGTATGTATATATTCAAATGAAAAGCAATACGTATCTTATGTATACATGAAATTAAGTTAGGTCATGTCAAAGTTGAGTAGCAAAAACAAAATATCTGCATTCCTGTAACTCTAGTAAGCTGCTCGCTACAACTGTCACTAGCAGCATACCACAGCTACCATAATGTACTCATACAATGAGTACTTTGGTTCTTCTACCAGTATCAACATTCATTTATGAAATTGCGCTATCCTTACAGCTTCATAAATCAATGTTGATATTGTAATCCTTAACCATCAGTACCTGTTGAACATGTACAGGGAAGCTGCCTCTTTTTTCCTGCCCTAGTTTAGTTGTAGCTCTGTATGGCTTATAAATGTCAATATCGATGTATAAATATTTATACATACATGGATCTACTCACTTTCATTGAGTAGTCCATATAGTAAAAGGTCAACAAACCAATCAGCTGCACATTACCATGCATGTGCCAAGAAAAATGTGAAAAATAATATTGTTTTTTGCACGGAGGCAAGCCCCCTTGTAGCCCCCAATGTGGGGGGGGGGGCTGTATTCCCCACACTTCCTGCTAATTATATATATTAACTCAGAGATTGCAATATCTTCAGGGAAAGGGACTATCACCCTGCCTTGGGATCATCGATTTCACACACCTGTCTACCATCTGCATATATTGCCCAAACGATGTTGGTTAAACAGATGTCAGCAAATGAATATTTAGACCAAAAACAGGGCACCCATACACACACACACACACACACACACATATATATATAAATATATATATATATATATATATATATTTATGTATATATATATATATATATATATATATATATATATATATATATATATATATAGTTTACCTACATATGTGCGTTCTGCACACGGGCGAATGACAGATGTTCGAAAGGACATTTGCAAATGTCGACCGAAAAATGCTTCGAATGTGTAATGAGTGAATGCACAGTGACATTCGATCATTGCACATTTGGTGTTGTGGGTGCGGACTGCACTATAGTGGGGATCAGAAAATGGACCCTTTCCCCATTGTAGTGCAATGTCACACTTTATTTACTTATTAATTACACTTCATTACACTTCGTATTTGACTTTTGTGTTTGAAAATCAGCTAATCTGCTTTACGATTTGCTGATTTTCGAACACTGGAAACTGTCACGGTTTTGAGTTTTTTGCTTAGGATTCGCCCATATGAGCAATTGCACGAGTGATTTTCAGCTATGTAAAGGTATATATATATATATATATATATATATATATATATATATATATATATATATATATATATATATATACATATATATATATGTAAAACTATAACTATACATATATAAATTATATGATAGACACATATATACAGATTTAATTAAGACACATACTTATACAGATATGGATTTAGAAGCACACAATTATATATATATATATATATATATATATATATATATATATATATATATATATGTATGTATCTATGAATGTTGCATACTACGTAGCAACATTCATATGTAAATGAGTACATATATACTACACTGATGATGAATGCGGTCTACCTCATTGTCTGTGTTGGGTACACTGCACAGAGGTGCAGGCATGCCTATTGATCTGAGCCAGCCCTGCATGCAAATCATGCAATCAAAAGAAACAGCACAGAAATACACTGCTAAACATCCCCTGAAGTCATGCCCAAAGACTGTTGTCATTATGATCAAAAGCATGTTCTAAGTTTCCATTCCTGTGTAAGACTGTTGGTGGGAAGGGAACAAATACACTGGTTAATTGTTATACTGTGTCTGGGTCAGGAGTCATACAGTGCTGCTACCACACTCACAATATTATTCCATTAGGGTAAAATACAGCAAAGCTGCATAAGCTATTACAGAAGTTACCCTCTTATCCATCTCATGAGACATTTGCACAGTTTTGTGACTCACATGTTATGTAAGCAGAACACCATGTAAGTGAGAAGACAGGGATATACCTCCATAGACTCTTAGAAATCTGAGCAATCATCAGCCTGATGGCATGTAGGCATGAATCATGACACAGCCCTCAGTGTCGGAGGGTGGTGGAAGTAGGGGACTTGTACTACTTTTTTGTCACACTATGTCAGGATGAAATGATGTGCAGGACTTCTGTCAGAGTCGCACTAACATACTATTAGGATTTAAGGCAACAAGGTTCACGTGCATCATTGACAAACTGACTATTTAATACAGTTCCCAAGAGATTTGCTCCACCCTTGCAACCCAGGGATTATGTAAGCACAACTGTATACCTGTATGAAAATACATAGCAGCATATAAGTGTGAAAGTAGGGGATACATCCCCACAGGGCTCCCTATTATGCTGTCGCAGATGCAGGTTGTCGAATGCTTCTTTGTTGAACTGAAAAGCATGAAAAGGCAAAATAGCAAAGCGGCTTTTCAGCGAATTCTTTCCCTGGGAAAGAATTTGCTTGGCCGCTTTCACTAATTTGACATTTTCTGCACTCTAGTGTGATCTCGGAGTTGGTATATTTAAGTAGTGGGGGTGTAGAGGGCACAGCCTTTTACATCGGGGTGTAGGGGGTGAAGACCCCCACATTATGTAATGTTTTACATTTTTTTTTGTTTCGGAACAGCAATTTGCTATTCTGAGGTTTCGACATTCTAAGCTTTCACTTACATGGGGTCAATTATGTGTCATTCGCTCTCCTGAGCATGTGATATCATAATATAGACCCTCCCCACAGACACTTACATGTATGCCCAATCTTCATTCTGATGGTATATAGACATAACAGTACTTACTGTGTGAGAGTGGTGGAAAACGAAAAGTGAACTGCTTTATTGTCATAATGGGCAGGATTCACGAAGGCTTGCACGGAGTGTAAGAGACGTGTAACACTCCATGCAAGCCTCGCGATCCAGGAACAGCCCTAAACTCCGTGTAAGAGACCAGCTAAAATGTCTCTTACACGGACTGGGCGTGGATATGCCGAAAGGTATGCAAATGAGGTACATTAGTGATCCACGAAGCAGAAACCAGCCCGTGTAAGAGACGTTTTAGCTGCAGAAATGTACTCAGTTGACAACTGAGTACGTTTCTGCAAAAATCACAACGAAGCCATGTCAGCTCCAAATAAAGGGTGCATATGTGTCAGGCAGCATGCCAATGGCCAAATATGTGGCCATTAGCAAGGTAACCCAATGCAAAATTTATAAATTTGCAAACGGGCTGCGCTGTATAAAACATAAAAATGAAGGTTATAAACCCACAAATGTGGGTTTTATGCAATACATGGAATGACAATGCAGGGAGCAGCAGACCAAAAACAACATGGCCACCATGTAGTGGTTGCTAAGGGGGGAAGCTGAGTCTAAGACATGTAACTAAGCATTAATAGGCAATCTCATGTAAATGAGGGTTAGGATACTGAATCCCACAGTCACATAGCAAATGAGCACAGTCTGAGTAGTGTAAGAGATACATAAGGGGGAGGAATAGAGTAGGAGATAGGTGACATCACAGGGGGGAATGGTAGAAAGAAATGCAGTTTATTGGAATCAGTGTAACATGACAGATGACAGACACAGATCAGGGAAAGAGGAGTGCCACAAGATAAGCATGGGAAAGTCAAGAAATGGATGGTGTACACTGTTACTTACACCAAAGTTTCTTGCTGGACGTGCATGCGCACATGTGCGCACCATGAAGCGCGAGTAGGGCAGTGTGTGCGCGAGTAAGGCAGACTGAGCATGTGGGAGCATGGTGGCAGATGTTTAACACTGTTTGCGCTGGTGTGCACGCGTGTAGGGGAGACTGAGCATGTGGGAGCCTGTTGGCAGACTTGTAAGACTGTTTGCGCTGGTGTGCGTGCGTTTTAACCCAAAAAGGCAGATCTTGAACCGTGTAAGCATGTGTGTTCGCGTGTAAGCCACTGTGAGTGTGTTTCTGCTAGTATGCACGCTGCTCCCCCCTGAGGAAACAGAAAGGAAAAAGGAAGCAACAGAATTAGTAGGAAGCTAGCAGGGAATACTGCTGGAGCTAGTAGGTGAAAACAATTAGAAACAGGCAATAACACAGGCAGAATAGTAGCCCAGCCCAGCACTTAAAACTCTGCAAACAGCAGTGCAGGATGTTTCTCTCAAGAGACACTGCAAGACAGGAGTAAGCTATTAGAAGTGAAAACTGAAAAAGCTGAACTCAGAGCAGAAATGTTAGGGGCTGCCATAGCTGTCATAATGAGACATAGGCAACTTGCTGAGGGTGGTGACAATGCAGATGGTGCCAGACAACCCACAGTGAGGAGACGGAGAAGAGTGTACAGGCCCAGGGTCACCTACCACGGGTTACATGAGCTGGAGATAGTAGAGCACTATAGAGTGGACAGAGAGCTCCTGCAGCAAATAGTTGAGCTGTGCAGGCCATGCCTCACACACAGAACCAACAGCAGGGAACCCATCCCAGTGGAAACCAAGGTATGTGTTGGCCTAAGAATACTAGCAACAGGTACCTTCCAAAGACCAACTGGTGATATGATGGGGATATCACAGGCATCAGCCTCCAGGGTACTGCACCAGTTCCTGGATGCCATGTCAGCACATGTCGGTGATCATGTATATTTCCCCAATGCCCGTGAGGTATTGGCCAGCAATATGCATCTCTTCCAGCAAATAGCAGAATACCCTGAGGTAGTGGGTGCAATAGACTGCATGCACATACACATCAAAGCACCAGCCGGTGAGCATGGTAGGGCCTACATTAACCGCAAGGGCTTCCCCTCCATCAACTGCCAGGTCGTGTGTGATGCCCAGGGCATAATAATGAATGTGTGTGCTGGCTGCCCTGAGAGCTACCATGATTCCCACATCTGGCATTTGATGCAGCTGTACCAGACATTTGCCAATGGGGACATCCCACATGGACACCTAGTGGGGGATGCAGGTTATGCACTGGAGCCGTGGCTGATGACACCCATCAGAAATGCACACACACCTGAACAGGAACGCCATAATGAGGCACATGCACAAACACGTAATGTAATAGAGCATGTGTTTGGGCTGCTCAGGTCACGGTTCCGGTGTCTCGACACATCTGGTGGAGCCTTGCAGTACACACCAACTACATGTACCTAAATTGTCATGGTATGTGCTATGCTACATAATATGATCTTGTGAAAACAGCTGCAGCAGGACCAGCATAAGGCTGGGCCAAACAGCCCCCCACTATTGCCAAGGCCATCACAGGCAGAGCATGACTCGGAGGAGGAACAACCTGAGCCTGCCCCAGTAGGCAGAAGGAGGCATGCCCAGTATGCCCTGGCCTTGGCAAAGAGGCAACGCATAGCACATACACTGACTCAGTAGGAACCCTGGGAATGATACCCCCTCTGACTCACTCAAATAATAACAGGGATGCCTAAAATGACATGACCTGCTCACAAACATGTACAGGGAGTGTAATATGCGCATCTGACAGAGGCAGCCCTGCAGCACCACCTGAGGCATGAATGCCATGTGTTAAGTAAAGTAACACCATGTACTATATGCACACCAGAGGACCCTGACTAACATCCACCCTCACCAAGCATGAAGCCACAAAATGACGATGGGATGATCAATTGCAATAACTGGCTGAAGTAATGCAGTTAGTCAAAGGGGAGCCAATGTGTTTCAGCCTGGGAAGACATGCGGAGCATGACATGATGCACCACCTGCTAGAGGTGGCATGCACCTATCAGTCCAGGCCCCATGGATACTGGCAAAGGCTGTCAGTACCCACAGCATGCCCTGAATAGGTAAGTCTCAAAACACAAACCCACCTCCATAGGTACCACAACGGATAGGAACCTAGATATAATGCTACCCAATGCCAGAAGTCTAAACAGCAAGATGTGTGCAGTGTAAACACACACAATATGGAGAATGTTGATATCAGTCCTGTAACAGAAAACTGGGTCAAGGCTCACATCAGCACCCTAACACTACCAGGTTATACCTCATACGGTGCTGTACAGCCGCAAAACATGGAACAAGCTACAAAAGGAGGGTGACTAGCAATAAATGTCAAGGATAACCACACCCCCATGTTGGTACCTCAACAAGAAGCAGCATGGATTAGCCATGGTCAAATACCAATGGCTAAAACCGCCTCCCAGTGTATAGCCTGCTGCAGACTACTGTCCTAATACCAGGGACTGCACCTGGCCTATGTTGGAATACATGAATATATCAAGCCCCCCAAACCACATTATATTGCTTGACTGAAAATACCCAGACATACACTGGGAGCATTATACTAGCACCAACACAGTAGGAGAAAAGTTCCCAGAATCCATAAACCAAAATGCCCAGGAACAACGTACCACTCCCACAAGAGGGGTAAGCATACTGGATGTGATAATCAGCAACATGTGTACTGGATGGCAAGATGAGAAGTGTATCCCTCACTGGTAAGACCAGACCATAGAGTAATCACACTGGATATACACATCCTGACCACAGTCCCTGGCCAGAAAACCACAGTGGAAAACATGTATAAAGCATAGGTTGCACCCCTCCAAACCGATGTGGAATCCACGAAAGGCCCTGCGCAAGAGCAGAATATGGGACACACTGCAGAACATGTTATACAGGCATTCCATGAACACAGCCAGGAATGCTTGGAGTATGCAATCACAAATAACAACAAGACGCAATGCCATACACGCAGGCATCTGGCATGCTGGACTCCAGCCATTACCAAACCAGGCAAGAGAATGAGGAAGCTACTACATGATAGAGGAAACATAAAAAGGGAAGTAATCACTGATCAGTAGTATGGCAATAACATATGTCCACACATACAATCCACTAAGGCCAGCCACAACAAGTAGAATCTGTGAATCCAGAGGCAATGTGACACCTGGCCCAAGTACACAGACAACCCACAACTCCCCCCAATAAATACAAATATATGTGAGAGATGCAACCATGTATCCAAACTGGAGGCTGAGCTCCCCCAACTCAGTACTGTCAAAACTAGCCAGGAGTAGAAGGTAACCACATACACAACAAACCCAGTCCCACATAGACCTATCACAACTGTAAACCAAACACATAAACACAGAAAAACATTCCCGGAGGCCCTAATTACAAACACACCACACCAACAGAAGCCTCCAAAGCAGATCCCAAGCAACCACAACCTCCAAACATAGCACATGCAACACATAGTACACAAAGCTGGTGTGCCAAACAGTCACAGGCCAGAAGAAGAAACAACATGCCTGATACAGTTGTAATAGGTGTCTGTATAGGCAGACACACTGCTGTCCCACTCACCAGACTGAACAAGGGAAAGGGTACAGTAAGCTGCCTGTAGGCTGCCACAATATGCCACATAACACAAGTATGCAGGTCACCCCAAAGCAAGCAGAAATATGATGGACTCGTCCATGCTGGTGTGAATGACCTGAGATGTACCTCCCTGGACTACATGAAAAGAGACATGGATGAGCTCTCTGAGTATGTACCCCAGGCCGGTATGACACTGGCCGTTTGCAGCATCCAACCCTCACCAAGAATGATGCCACAGTACAAACACAGAATGATCAGCTTTAACAGGTGGCACAGTTACAGCTGTCAGTCCAAGAGGGTCTAATGTCTGTCTGCTTGAGATGTCATGCATGACAAGCCATGCTGCTGTTCCAGGGATGGCTTGCACCTGTTACCCCTGGGCGTCTGGATACCAGATAAGGCCTTTGCCACCTCCATAGAGCCGTACGTAAGCAAGGCCAAAAAGACTAACCCACCACCCTAGAAAACATAAGTGGTAAGAAACATAAGGGTAATGCTGACCAATGCCAGATGTGTAAACTGCAATATGCATGCCCCTGAGGCACTTCCCAGTATGGAGAACATCGATGTCTGTGCAGTGACAGAAGCCTGCTGCAAGCCTACTGATAGCACACCAGCATTACCAGGTTATACCACATATCATGCGTTATGGCCCCAACACCTGGACCAAAACATCAAAGGAGGGGGAGTATCCATATGCAGCACAGAACACCCATACGGCCAGGTAACTGACAATGCATGAAGCAGCGGAGACCACCCATGTGCACCTAAGTGTAGTCATAACTGCTGTACAGTCTGTAGCATGTGACAGACCACACTCTCACACACAAGAACCCCACCCAGACATCCTGAAGACACTGGACAGTATGAATGTCCCACCAAATACCAGACAAGGTACTCACAAATTACCACATAGGTGGTAAACCATTATGTATGCAAGGAGTAATCAGGGACCTAGGGACACAAGTCGACAGTAACCTGTCATGTGACACTCACAATGCCAATGTGGCTAGGAAGACTGTCGATATTGGACACCGTATCATGAAAGGATTCACATCTACATCAACAGAGGTCACTGTGCCCCTTTACTGTTCCCTTATCAGACCCATAATCTAGTACAATGACTCATATGGGATGTACCGTACCTGACACCTGCAGCAGTTCGGAAGACCTCAAAGGTACCCCACCAAGATAATAAAGGGTGTCAAATATATGTCATATGCTGCCTGGCTGTAGACACCCCAGCTGAATGCAGTCACAGACTGCCTACACAGAGGCATTGTATGTCTGTTGTACAAGGCCATGTCAAACACAGGAGTAATGGACATGCTCCACCACAGGAAATCAAAGCCATTGGAGCTGTGAGAGTGACAGATGTCAGCCTCAACACATAATGAAATAGGATGCGCTGGAGGGACAGATACATAACCCGGAGGCTCCCCACACCCAGAAACAGGATTCCAATCCATGTTAGGCAGAGCCCCTCACTGACACCCCTCAACAGGAATATTGCCAAGTGGATGGATGATCGTACATGTACACTGGGTGTCTTCCCTGTGTGACGTCCAGACAGAGGCACAGTAAAGAAAATCATAAACGGCCATAATAGTCACATAGCAAGGGGCGGCGAAAGACACACACACTCTGGCTTGGCTTACTAATGCCCTAGGGTGGATAGCCTAGTATGAACCCATGAACCTATGAAGATACAAATTGTACAGGACACTAAGGATAATCACAAGGCTTACTTAACTAATGGTAGGAACCATGTTGGGAATCCACAGATATGCTCCGAATCACACAGATATTACAAACAACATACCAAATACACACACACATATTGCCAACATACAACCTGACAGGTGCAGTGCAAACACCCCCCACCCCCCAGAATGCAAAATATCTATCCCAGCAGACTGCTGGTCCCCTGACATTGCAGATGCTGAGGTAACAGCCATCATCTGCAAAGAAAAACACACAGCAGCAAAGGTATGTGATGGTGTCCTGGGCTGAGGCCAACATGGACTCCAAGAATAATGGAATGCCAAATCACACTACTGCCCAATGTCAGCCTTACCACAGGATATGTACCCAAAGAGCAGTGTACAACAACAGTGGTCCTTCACAACAAAGGTGTTGCCTGAATGGATACTGCAAACTACCACCCCAGGATCCTGACAAGCTTGGTCTGCACAGCTATGGAAAGGATCAGTGTGTACCGCAGACATAAAGCTATCGTGGACCTACTGATACCGGACCCTACACAGTGTGGCTGTCGTAACTGCAGATCCTGCCCCTAAACATGTTTGACCCATTTGAAACAGTCATTAAGGTCATTGATGAGGGCAATGTGGTCCACACAGAGTAGCTGGACCATGCATATACTTCCAGACAATACCCTATGAGTTCAGTATGGATATGTTCACCAGCTTAAATATATACCCCTATGTCAGTAGAGGGGTTGCAAACCAGACCAAGGACAGAACTGACATGGTCAGACATGCTGCATCCATGTCAGACTACAAATCAGATATGAGTGGCATCCCACAAGGCTTGGTCCTGGGACCCCCCCCCGTTCCGTATATATATGTCCCATAGGTACAGGCCAACATGGAAGAACTGTGACTGAACATGTATGCAGAGGAGTACAAACAGCCCACCATATCCGACCCCCAGCTGACACAAGCAACCCACAAAAGGGCCACCTAGAAACAGACAACTGGAACCATAGCCATGTCAGCAAGCTAATTGCAGAATTGTGTATAGACAACCACCGTGGATATACAGTAAGTGCCCACAAATTACCACACAGGTGTTAACCCATTACATACCTAACATTTAATGAGAGACCTGGGGACACAAGGTGATAGATATCCTGCACTGGACAAACATGTGGCTGTAGTGTTCGCAGAAACATACCATATACCCACCCAATCATGAAGGTTGTCAGATGTAGATAAGGGGAGGTCACTGTGGCTCTGCAGTCATCCTTCATCAGGGTCACAATTGACTACAATAGCCCCTGTGGGATATACCTCAGCAGACACCTCCATCAACTGTAAAATCCACAACAGTACCCCACCAGGAGTAGCAAAGAGCATGAGCAGATGCCATGTGTTGCCTGAGTAAACAAACTGCAGCTCCACACACTGCCATACTGCCCAGCCAGAGGCAAGCTGTGCCTGATGTATGAAGCCATGTCCAAGCTGGAATCAATGAACATGCTGCACCTTGTACAATCTGAATGGCAGTGAGCTATGCACATGAGAGACCTGAACCCCAGCACTGACATACATAGGACAAGCTGTACAGAATGATCCATAACACAGAAGGCACCCCACTCTTGAGTAAACTCCCAGTACAGGTTAGCCAGAAAGTCACCTATCGACACCCCTCAAGAGGAATCCCGATGAGTGGATGGGAGATGGTAGGTTAACCCTGGGTATCACTGTTATGTCAGAGGTAGACGGAGGCACAGTATACTAACCATGACATATGTCATGGCAAACTCCAGTTACAATGTGTGTCAAAGGACAAACACACCCTGTGACTAGCATCAGAAATGGCCTAGAGAACATCGCTAGTGTTTGCCAATGTCCACCTATGTTGTGGAATACACTACCAATGTTGGACAAGCCTGGTGTAGGTAGTCCATATCTGAACATAATGCAACATGGTCATATGTGCACAACTGGCCCCTACACAGTCTGTTGTGCTCACTATGAAGATGTCAAGCAGTGATAGGACTAAAGCCCAGATACTGTCCACCACAGTGAAAGTACTGAACCAGTACACTATACGGTACTACAGTGTTAAGTCATTATGAAAGGATGTTGACAACTGTATGCAAAGTATCCCATGCAATCCCTGCAGGCACAGTATAATCCCTGTTGTGGCAGACACAAAGTAGTTGGACAGTTAGTACACAACATGACTTCCGACACACAACCATAAACGTGAGATATTGTTGAAGTTCACACACACCCAAATATGTGGTGGACTTCAGAGTTCAACATATGGAAAGCTCACACTGGGCATGCTCGCACACTTTGATAAATGAGGCATATGTCAGACAACATGCCATGGAAAGGCTGAACTAGGCATGCTCACACACTTAGGCCATATCTCCGTTTAGCAGTTGGCCATACATATCTGGTATTTGTACGTGTCATTCCAGGAACCAACCACAACACAGCAATCTGCCCAGTGCACACAGTAAATGACTACAGAGACATAAGTGATATAGTGGATCGCCCTCATATTCAAACATCTTCCACAGATACACAAGTTATTCATAGGAACAGGGAATGCTATGGCAATAAAGACATACAAACAGTATAACAGCACAACAAATATTGTGCATCTGACAATTGAACATATGGGTGTAGAGGTCAATACTAGACTTGTTGCCCTAGGGAATGACAGCTTAGCCAGAGTGTGCTTGGCATCTGCATCCCCAGTACAGTAGGCTACTGTGCTACTGTAAAGTAGGTCACATAAGGCAATGTGTGAGGCTAGTGAGCTGTGCCTCTGTCAAGCAGGGGCACAGTGGAGATCCCAGGGTTTGAATGTGCTAAGCCACAGCCATGTTGTTGGTGTGTGCTGGAAGAGGGTTGCTGAGGACCTCTAACAGTAAGTGGCTGTCAATAACAGACTGAGGGGAGCCCTATCTGCATTGTCTGGACAATTCCACTGTCAACACTGTGTTGTGATGATTATGTGGGAATGAAGTGTTGTGCTGGTACTGTTCACAGATGTCCTCCCTCTGTGAGCTAAAGCTCTGCAATGTATTAGCTCACTCTGTCTGTTGGATGGCTCATATATGGCTGGTGTACACCTGACAGGTGTCTTGTTGTGGAGCAGTCATGGGTATATGTGGGATAGCATGATCAATGCAAACCTCACACATGCTCATAGAATGCAATTGTCAAGGATTATGCAGAGTGGCCAGTATAGTCCCTCAGCATGGGTCCTTTGAAGTCGTCCACCCCAGTCTTCACAAGTGTAGAGTCTGCTTGTGCTAAATACAGTTTGTTTGGAGTGACAACCTTGCCTGGGGGTGGGGATGGGATATGGATGTCCAGGGAAAGGTGGGTATGGTCAGATATCAACAATGGTGGTCTACCTCTGGTGTGGAACAGTGAGTACCCATGTTGCAGATGGACAGGTGCAATATGTATTCCCCCATGTGGCTGTGGTGTGTGGTTCTCCCATAGCACATGGACCCACAAATTGTAGTGGCTGTAGGGTAAAGTGGTAGAGGCCTGAGAAGTTCTCACACACAATATGCCTGTACCTGATGTTAACAACTGGAATGGTGTATGTGAACACCTGCATATCCCGGCACTGTTTCCAGGGAAGCAAAGTGTGTGCCCTGGATGTGGGAGTGGTGTTCTGGACTGGTTGTGTTGTGTGTTACAGGTCCTGTGGTCACGAAGCATGGTATAGAACATAACCTGCCAGTGCGATGTGCATATCTGACCCTGACGTAGGTGGCTACAAATGCATATATATGCTATCCCCCACCTGACAGGTAGTACTAGATGTACATACCTCTGTAGAAATAAAGATGTCAGCACCCTATAAATACTGCAGGTGCAGACCAGATGCCCAGTAATTTGGTTAGCGTGCTCTGCTAATGCGTCTCCCTCAAGTGTCATAATCTAGGTAGGTAGGAGTTCAAACCATGCAAATGCTCGGTGTGTGTGTGTGTGTGGGGGGGGGGGTAGTGAGCAGGGTTGATGTCTGTGCAAGTCTGTGTGAGGGAGATGTCCCTTTTGGCAACTGTGAAAGCACTATACAGGATGAACATTCCCCTATCTAAGCACGGATGATGTCAGCACCCTATAAGTACAGCAGGAGAAGGGAAACCTCTCAGTAATTTAAATAGCGCGCTCCACTAATGCATCTGATACGAGTGTCATAACATAGTTAGATAGGGGTTTGAATCCTGCAACTGCCCAGTGTGTGTGGAGGAGGGTTAGTGTGTGTGCAAGCCCGTGTGAGGGAGATGTCCCTCTTGGCAACTGTGAAAGCACTCTACAGGATGCACATTCCCCTATCTAAGCACGGATGATGTCAGCACCCTATAAGTACAGCAGGAGAAGGAAAACCTCCCAGTAATTTGAATAGCATGCTCTGTTAATGCGTCTGTCACGAGTGTTATAACATAGCTAGGTAGGGGTTGGTATCCTACTGCCCAGTGTGTGTGCAAGTCTGTGTGAGAGAGGAGTTCCTTTTGGCAACTGTGAAAGCACTCTACAGGAAGCACATTCCCCTATCTAAGCATGGATGATGTCAGCACCCTATAAGTAGAGCAGGAGAAGGAAAACTTCCCAGTAAATTGAAAAGTGCACTTGGTTAATGTGTCTATCTCAAGTGTCATAACCTACTTAGGTAGGAGTATGAAACCTGCAAATAGCAAGTGTGTGTGTTTGGATGTGGGAAGTTTGTGTGTGTGCAATTCTGTATGAAAGACATGTGCTTTTTTGCAATCAGGAGATCACACTACATGATGCACATTACCCTTTCCAAACACTGATGATGTCAGCACCCTATACATACAGCTGGTGAAGGGACACACCCCAGTACTCCGAATAGCACACTCTGCTAAAGCGTCTCTCTCAAGTGTCATAACATAGTTAGGTAGGAGTTTAAAACCTACAAATGGCAAGTGTGTGTGTGTTTGGATGTGGGGAGTGTGTATGTGTGTGCAAGTCTGTATGAAAGACATGTGCTTTTTTGCAATCAGGAGATCACACTACATGATGCACATTACCCTTTACAAACACTGATGATGTCAACACCCTATACATACAGCCAGAGAAGGGACACCTCCCAGTAATCCGAATAACGCACTCTGCTAAAGCATCTCTCACAAGTGTCATAACATATTATTCAACAAATCACTGAAGCCTCCACGATAAACAGCAAATAATTTTATTTTTAAAATAAAACAAGCGCTTTCACGCACCTAACAGTGCGCTTCATCAGGTTACAAAGTTTATGCAAAAGGAATTCATCTTATATAGTATAACAAATCTCCCAATTAGCTGCATTTTTGGCGGCTAAAAACAATTAATCAATTATAGATCTCTAAGTACCATTTGTGTTTAAAGCCATAGTTCATGTACGGAAAACGCTTCCTATATTATAACTTCTTTAAAACTTCACGTTAATAATATAATATTATCAAAGAACCATAGAGGTGATTCACAGGTTACCTTTGCACATGCTACCATAGTAGTGTGATTGCCATGGTGATTACCAACACATAGGGCCAATGGGGAACAACATACTGAAGGTGTGTATGTGTGGGTGTACTGCTACTGATTTCATAGCACTGGCATATATGACTGCACACATGGGTAAATGCCAGGTAAGACATGTGCAATGTGTCACAGGCAATGTACATGCGAACAGGACAGACAGTGACGTTCTGTCATGTGTAAACTTGACATGTATCACGCTATGCAGATGTCACTAGGAGTCCACAGTAGCACTGTAACTCTGCATTGCAGGTGGAAGCAGTGTTCCAGGGAACCCCAAGCGAACATGCATGCAAACAAAGCTACAGTAAGCAGGGCTGGAAGTAGTACATTGTACAACAAAGAAGGGGTAACACTAACAGTAGGTAACAGTGCAAATATGTAGGCACTATCAACATGTACCCAGGAATGCACAGCTCAGATGTCCATGGTAGAACTGATATTATGTCATAGTTAATTGTGATTTGGATTACATTGGTACTGCACACATATCAACATGCGCAAACATCCACATTGCATAGTTGTTGTGGGCAACTTGCCACCATTACTGTACATGTCCATCATTGCGTATCACTACTTGCATTAGCTTCCCCCCGTGCTACCCATGTATGTGGCTATCTGTTGACATCCTTACCACTGGTATGCAATAATGTGCAGCTGTTACACTATGGTACGTACTATGGGTGTAGATAAAAATTCAGGACAGTCATACGGTTACTGCATCAGGCATGCTGGGATATACACACAGTCATATCAGCACACTGTACTGTTACCAACATGATACTACTAATACACTTCTATGTAGTCACCCTGTGCATCAGCAACGTGTTTACCTGTTCCTGCACTGATGTTGGAGATTGCAGGAGGTGGCACAGTTTCATCATATGCACAGGGTGTGAATTAGGTATACCTGAGTTTGCCACTGATACCACCAATTGACATGTGTGTGTATGTGTGTTGGTGAGGGAGAGCAGTACAGGGTGAGGCACTGTTGGTGCAGTGTGTGCATATATGTGGTAGCCCTAGGTGTTAACATTTTGCATGTGTGTATGCACGCACACAGTTCCACCTCATGGCTGCCATATACAGGAGTTTGTGGACAGCCACAGACTGCAACTGGCAGGTCATACAGATCAGTGTCTGTGGGCATGGACACGGTACCTGTGCCTGGCAGGGGTGCTACGGACCGTATCCGGTACTAAGCCAGACTGGGTACTGTCATCAGAAGCGGGAGGGTGTTGACTGGACACAGGTCCCTGTTGGGACTGTCCAGAGCCACGTGCACGTGGTCTCCTGGGGTGTTCCGATGACAGCACAGACCCAGCATTGCTGGGGCTGCTGCTGGCACTATGGGGGCATCCGCGGGCCTGTTGTCATCAGCGCCGACTGCCAGCTGCTGCTATTGCTGGCATACGGCCACGTCGATGCCGCAACCACCCCCCATTGCCCTGGCTCATGGACATGTGGTTGTGGAACTGCTGTAATATGTCCCCGCAATGTCTGTCTATGACATTGGTGAAATTACGGATAGCATCCGCGATGTCACGCATACTGTCAGTCATGGCTGTGCGACATGCTCTCAGCTCCCTCAGACCCTGTCTGGTGTACCTTTCCATACACGACTGTGCCTGCATGACAGCCCGAAACATAGCTGAGGTTGACAGACCTCTTTGGGCACGTCTGCCAGAGGCAGTACGCCCACGGATGCTCCCACGAGAACCCATGGGCAACTGTCTGTGTGGTACCATCGCAGGACCCTGCCCATGGCTGCTGTGTGGGGAAGCATGTGCCACAGATACCACATTACCCTGGTCAATGCCCACTGTATCCTGTCCATCACCTAGGGACAATGGTGACATAGGATGTACTGGCAGGATGACTGCGCAATGATGGGGTTGACAGCTGTGTACTGTCAATTGGCTGACCAATGGTGGACCCTGACACACCTTCCTGTGCCAATACACAGATATCATCATTATCAGTACCTGTGGCACCAGATTCAGGTTCCCTGCTGCAGGACACCAGAGCAGCACCAGAACCTGTGGGAGGAAGACAGAAAACACAGTTTACAGTGTCCACACAATGTTACCAGTGATGCACTTATGCACACATGCACACGTGGACACATGCACACACGCACACATGCACACATGCACACATGGACACAGGCATGCATGCACACATGCACACATGCACACATGCACACATGCACACTTGCACAGATGCACACATGCACACGTGGACACAGGCACACATGCACACATGGACACATGCACTCATGCACACATGCACACGTGAACACATGCACACGTGGACACAGGCACACATGCACACATGGACACAGGCACACATGCACACATGCACACGTGGACACAGGCACACATGCACACATGCACACCCCGCAGTATACACACAGAGCACTACTGAGTTACACTAGTATTACTAGCACTATAAGGACTTTTATAGGTATTGTTAAAACACACTCACCAGCATGGATGGCCTGCCTTGCTGTAACACTGGAGGGACCTGCAGAAATAAGGAGATTAATGTCAGTGGGCACAACTGTGCCATTGATACTGCATATGATACAGTGCAGTAGTACACCAGTTGCCTTTCACACGTCAGCTGCTGATATTGCCAATATCACAACTGCACAATTACATACTATGTTGACAGCTACATACCACGGACACACCTTACACATGCATAAACTAACAGTGTACAGAACAGTCAAGTGTACATATGGCATATTACCTGCACTCTCCATGTCGTGCTGCTGTGTGGATCCAGCCTCCATCATGATGCAGGTGTATTGCTGTTGCTGTTCCAGGGCTGGAGCCACAACACTTAGGAGTAGCCCCTCCAGTCTGGTGAGGGGGGGATGTGTGGCCACCCCACCTCCTGTGGCAACCTGTTTCCTGTGGATATCCGACGCACGCTGATGGACATTTCTGATTAAATCACTGCAGTGATGTCGTACCTGCTCATATGTCCTATTATGCATGCCAATGTCATTTACCCTATGGACAAGGTCTTGCCACAGTGCAGCCCTCTCCTGCTGATTCTGGCTGGTGCGGGAAAACAGTATGTCATAATCCCGCACCAAGCTCTGGTGTATCTCCTCATCGTCTGCTGCAGAGTAGGCGGGATTACGCTGACGCACCATGTCCCTGGAAGAGAACACAAACAGGATATCAGCAGACTATGTTAGCAATATATGGCACATGTACTATACATGATACTCAACTGTAGTGATATACTACTACTCCCATATGTAGCATGTGTGTGTCTCTTGGTGGATACACAAGTACATGGCCAGATAGTGCTCAGCCAGCACCTGTGCAACAATACCTGCCACATTCCATACAACTTAGTAGCATGCCCCATCGGTCAGCACACTGCGACAGGTCCAATGCACAACCTCACTCTGGGGGTTCATACCAAGGTACTGCATGTGGAACACCATCCACTAGTGTGATCTGGACACAAGTTACTCAGCCTGGATATACATATCCCACCACCACCACCACCAGCACAGTAAACTACTTTGATATGTATGTGATTAGACAGTTATTCACTTGTTAGGACTGAGATGGTATCCATGCAGCCCACTGGGCCAGTGGAAGCCACAACCCACACTGCTGACCCCTTTGCGAATGCTTCCCATGGACATCCCAAAGATTGCATGCAACATGCACACACATTTCTAACCCAGACCCTATGCACAAAGGTTAGGCATCCTGTCCGGTGGACCCCAGCCAAAGGCAGATTGTATAACAATAGAAGGAGGCTACTGCAGGACAGAGCAGGTTCACATTAAGGGAAGGCATCTGTGGTCAGCACTGGTAATAAGCTACGGTCTCTCATAACAACATCCACGGCCTACTCTGGGAGGGAAATGGCCACAAACACAATAGATAACCACAAAGCCTTCTTCGGTTATGTTACACATATGGACCAAATGCCTCAGATATGCTCTGAGTTAATACACACCTACTTAACATTCACCAAATACACAGATATTGGCAACATTCTTGCAGACAGGTTTGGTGCACATATCCCCCCTCCTTCTCCCTCACAAGTAGAAATACTTATCACAGCTGAATGTAACCTCCCTATCATCTCACATGTCCAGGTGAGGGCCGCCCTCAGCAAAGCAGTACACACAACATCAATGTGACCTGATGGTATCCCTGGATGTGTGCTATGTGAACTCCAAGAGGACATACAACCGCATATAAGACTGATATTTAACCTTGGCCGTACTACAGGATATGTACCTGAACACTGGCATACAGCAACAGTGGTCCCACTCCACTAAGGAGGCACCTCTACTGACCCTGGGAACTACCGTACCATAAGCTTAACCAGCCTGGTCTGCAAAGCTATGGAATGATTCAGTATGGGACGCATATACAGCGATATTGGGTTCCTGCAGACACTTGTTCCCAGCCAGTTTGCCTTTGTGATGGGCTGATCCTGCCTTTTGAACCTGGTTGACCTTTCAAAACAGTCACTACAGCCATTGATGAGGGCAACACAATCCATACAGCCTACCTGGACTTGCCTAAGCCCTTCAACACAGTACTCCACTCAGGCATCATAGACAAGCTCATTAGCTTACATGTTACTACATATGTCACATGATGGGTTGCACACTGGGTGACATACAGAATCCATAATATCGATATTGTAGGAGCCATGTCAGACTCAATGCCAGTCACATGTGGTATCCCACAGGCCTCTGTCCTAGGACCCCTCTTGTTTGGCATTTATTTCTCAGATGTAAAAGCAAAAATGTGCGGGTTGTGGATGACAAAGTTCCCAGATGACTGCTAACTAAGCGCCATAGTCGTTACACCAGCTGACACACACATCCTACAGACAGGCCTCAATGCAATGGAAAACTGCTGCCAGGATCATGGCCTAACACTGAATGACATGTAATGTATAATCATCCCCTTTTGGTGGAACTACGTGCACACAACATATCACATGGACATACCTATAGATACAGACCTATGACACATATGGAGGGTTCACAGTATGCAGACTATTAACCTGTTACTTTACATTACCTGTGTTTGTCGCAGCTGGTTGCATTACCGCTACTACTGCTTCCTGCTGCTGCAGGCACGGCTTGCTACTGTCACTGCTGACAGCTTAGACTCAGTGTGTGTACCGTGTGTTGTTGTTTGTGTTTTTTTTTTTCTCTCTCTCTCTCTCTCTCTGTCTCTGTCTGTCTCTCTCTCTCTCTCTCTCTCTGTCTGCCTCCAGACAGTGCAATGAATGTATTGCATGTGTGGAGTGTGAGTACAGGATGCTTTTGTAGGTATCTGCATAAGTCCATGTGATGGCCTCTGCACTAATTGTAAGCCAGCATTTGCTAATTGCATGCAGCCAGTTGTGTACTGATTGCAGTTCTCACTGTGATTTCAGGACAGTGCTATAAAAGGGTATGAGAGATAGGCGTTGCCCTTTCAGATTGTAAGGGCGGGGACCATGCTGGTATGCTGTGGACACTGTTCTGTGAGTGTAAAGGTTAGTATCTCTCTCATGATTCAGGCTGTGTTGTAGATTCACATTTCCCCATTCCTCTTCTCCTGTTTCCTGTAGTAAGTATGTATGCACACTGACACCTACAACTATATATATATATATATATATATATATATATATATATATATATATATGTGTGTAAATATACATACATTTATATATGTACATTAACTGACATTATTACTTACTAGCTACCAACTAGCATGGCTGTTTCTGTTCACACACTACTATTATGGAATTTTTGACAGTAAGTACAAATTACATGCTTTGTGTACTACACATCCTATATTCCCTTTACATTCATTCATACTGTTACATGATATATTTATTTTAGCACAATGTTCTTGTATAAGAGTCATGGCTTAGTGGTAGGTCATGCAGACTACTGTTTCCAAGGTCCTGGGTATGGGACAGACAGTGGGATTTTATTTTGCTTTTGAACTGACTACAGGACCTGTCAATCAGAGTGACTAAGGCACTTTTAAGCAGTTGTAACCGGGTTAGCACTGGTTTGCGTGGAGCTCACGCATGTGCACTGGCGTTTAGCTATGCGCACACCTGCTTACAACCGCTTAACAGTGCTTACTCTGGAGCACACCCACGCTATTTTCTTTGAAAGATATTAAAATGGGGAGACAGGAAAGTGGTGAAAAAGGGGTCACAAAGAGGGTATGACAGTAGGGAAACAAGCTTGGGATTTGCAGGAGGGATGTAGGTAAGGCCCATAGCTGCCCATTTCTTCATCAGCAACAGCTGTGCATATGTATGTAATTTGGTGTGACATTTGAAACCTTCCACCCCTGAGAGAGGTGTCAGGACAACAATAATACTTGTTGTACAGCCAATTGTAATTGATAGTTTCCATGTCCAGCAGACATGTGTGCAGAATGTGCAGCTATGTATGGGGCATAATGTTTTTGTGGGTACAGAGTGCCCTTTTTTTTTTTTTTTTTCAGGTGAGAGTGGTATGTCAGGTGAAGGAAGTCGGTATAGCTGGGGAGGTAGGTTGGGTAAGTCAACAGACAAGACAAACAAGATGCATACAGGGGCAGTGTATGACACATGTGGGGGGGGTTACACAATTGCTGGGGATGGATGTTTGGATATCCAGAGCCCATGAGCCCACAGATGGCAACAGTGGAACTGATATCCCCACCCATGGGCAGTTGTCACTGTTCCTTCACTGCCCAGGACGGGGCTGTGATGGGGGCTGTGTAGGCTGGGTAACATGCATGCCCGTAAGTTGTGCCACCTGTGCCTCAAACTGGCATAGGGGCCCAAGAACAGAGTCCCAGATCTCCCTACGCACCACAGTCCGGACGCTACGGAGGGTGAGTGGTGGTTCTCCTCCGGCCACATTTGCAGAGGGGGGGCGAGCCCCATCCCCTGCAGCGCTTCCACCCGCAGGTGGCACAGGGCCACTGGAGGAGGGTCCAGACTGGGCACTAGTGCCAGGTGCACTCGCCAGCTGAGGTGGGAGAGGTGGGTCCGCTGGAACCCGCCTTCCCTGTCATCCTATGTTTTGCATTATGTTATGACAGTTTGGGTTAGTAACATACAATACCATTCGCAATTAGTTGTAACAGCATGCATTAGTATTCCCATTAACCAAACACCCAGATATTCACACCATTGAACAGCGAGCATAACACATGCATAATTTGAACAGCAATACACAGTCCAACAACATGCAGGGTTGATTGATGGCAACAGGCCATCAGGTTTGGATGTATGAACAGGGCAGATGCATCAACGGACATGCAAATATTTATGACCCAACAGGACAAATGTCCAGGGGTGTTAATTGTGATTGCACTTATCATTTTCACGTGGAATGGGTTATATATGGTTATAGGGTGGGGTGAAGAAAATAATATTAACACCTTCGAATACCAATACATATGCTGTACATTTCTAATAGCTGCACATATATACACACTACTGTTCTAACTACAGTTTCCTATATGATAACTACTTCAATATGGTGATAGGACTGTTACTGCTACATCAATATACATTTTATTGTTCTTCATACACATTCATATCTGGCTTTGTTCAGCTACATCATCCTGCTACATTTGCTTTATATAGCTATAGACAACTGTGGATGTTTGGTATGTCAGACTATCATACTATCTGCATATTGCAGACTGAGAGCAACATATCCAGCTGCAGCAACACTTTGAACAGATTTTGCTGTTTGGTTCTGCTTCTCACATTCATTTCATTCTGTACTGACTGCAGTATACTTTATTCAGGGGTTATTACTACTTTATTGGTGGATTCATAACTCTTTCTCACACTCTCTCACTTGTTTTCATTTTACTATTCAGGATGGTACTTACTTCTAGGCTTTATTTACATGTTTTACCTGTAGTTATTACAATCCTTTCCAGCAGTCTCACTTCTGTCATGTTTCAGTATTTCAACAGGGTATATTTCACACATGTGATTTTCTCATCTTCTGCAGCTGTACTTTTCAGCCTGCTGCAGGTTGTGTACTATTATATTACAGGTGGGGCATCTTTATTTCAGACTTTATTTCAGACATTTTCATTTTTCTGTTTGGATTACGGACTGCAACACACTTTTGTAATCGAGCAATACTTGCAAACACTCTTACACTGTTACTTGGTGACTACACTGCACTCTTTTGCTAACTGTCATACTTTTATATTTCTATACAGTTACTGGGAGAGGATTACTGACCTGCCTGGTGGCGCAACCACACCAGCCTATCGCCATAGGCTCTGCGGTTCGCAGAATGGACACCTGCAGCTGTAATATAAATGAAGTAATATTGGAATACACATCTCCATAATATCAGCTAGTTTAATTTCTTACATACATAATTAAATGTAACTTACTCAGTAGTGGGGCGTTGGGCATTTGCTGGGCCTCCTGGATCCAAAGGTTCAATTGGACCTGCTTGTGTCTCTTCAGGTCCGCATGGTGGTGAAGGACCTGCTCACCAGTCCTTGGAATCCCTGTGGCACTGGTGAGATCATGAGCCAACCGGTCCCACGCCTCAGCCCTATATGCTCCCCACAGGACCTGACCCTGCATGAGTTGGGCCTCATGATTGTGGACTAGGAGCCAGACCATGTATCTGGACTCTTCAATGCCCCACCTCTGTGCTCGAAAGCAACTACCCTCACCTACTCCTGACATTCTGGCTGCAAGTTAGTTCTACAATCGTTTATGCTGTGTATTCCCACCTATGGGGCTTATATATGCCGTTTTTCCCACACATATTTGTGATTGGCCATTTTGGAATTGTATCAACTTCACAAAACCTGCTTTGTCATGCTCCACTTTGTATTCATTCCTATATATTTGCTATTACTGCATTTCTAGGTACTGCTGTCATGGCTTAGTGGTTCAGTACCTTGACTATGGTGCATAGTATCCTGGGTTCGAACCTAGCCACTGCTTTTTATTTTTTATGACTGTCTAGACAGGCTAGGGGGTGTGTCTGTGTAAAGGCAGTTTTGATACAGCTTGCTCAACGTTACCTGTCGGCTAGCTTGTTGGCACAGTGCACAGCTCCGTGCAAACGGGGTACACTGGTTTACGCTTCATTTGGCTGTTAGCACGCATATTACGCTCAGCTCAGCTAGGGGCACACAGTTTCAGCGTGTTAAACCACTGCTCACCTACGGGCACTCATTTTACACCTGTTAAACCACTGCTCACCTACGGGCACTCATTTTACACCTGTTAAACCACTGCTCACCTACGGGCACTCATTTTACACCTGTTAAACCACTGCTCACCTATGGGCAGATGCACTCACCTTGTTAAACTGTAGCTCAGCTATAGGCACATCTCGCATTTTTTATTGTTTTGTTATCTCACATTTCTTCAAAATAAATGGACTATTTCATTACATTTTACATAAACTATGATTTTATATGTGTACATATTTGTCAGGGACTTGTTTCATGCTTATTTTACTAAAAATAAAAATTGATGTTGTGGGGGCTCAAACCATGAATGCCTGCTCTTCAGCCGACGTCTCTACCACTACGCTATTGCTTCTAGGCTTACTTTGCATATTTAGTTCTTATATCCTTTTCCACTGACTGCTAACTGTGGCTAAGCTATGGACACGCCCGCGCAAACGAGCGCACTCATGGGCAAACATCTTTACGATTTAAAAAAATATATATAACATGTTCATTTATATATTTTATGTTCATAGTTTGTGGGGGCATGTGTTGTGCTGTGTTTATTCACATTTCCATGGCCTCTGTCGTGGGTGTTTACTTTGGGCAATTTTACTCTTCTGGGGGTGTTTCCGCTTGCAGGGCTCGGCCTACGGACATGCCCCCTACTGTCTTCCACGGACCGTGTTAGCCTTAGGTGTGATTCAGCATGCCCTCATGCATATGCATGACATGCTGACATCGCACCGTTTAACTGCAGCCTCTGTGTAAGCCATGTATCTCTTACACGGAGGCTTCGTGAATCCTGCCCAATGTATTTAGATCAAATAATGTAAACTGTTGTTGTAAGAGTCATGCCATCATTTCGTTATGATTCAACATGACCATAGCTCTCAACCTGTTAGTGCAAAAAATCTGGACAAAGCCACAAATAATGTGTGGACAACATCCCAAAAATAGAAAGAACATTTTAAATATTTCTCTTATACACTTAGAAAACTGCTAAAATAAAAAGTCTGGTGTTACCATGCATTTTCTGAAGGATATGAAGTCTGAAACTCAAATTCCTGTCATTATTTAGTCAATTCAGTCCTTAATGATTTGCAACAGAAATCCAGAAAACCCTAAAATTTATGAAGAACAGATCAAAAATATTAAGCAAAAATCTGGACATTCTGTGAAAATCTGGACAGCTGAGATGTGTGAACATGACAAGTTTAATGGATGCTGTTTCTTAAGTGAGTAACTCATACAGTTCCTGAGACCTCTGCTCTGCTCTTTCCATACAGACATATGCAAACCTACTTGAACAGTGGCTTGAGAATACCTATCAGCATGCATGTGTGAAATTATAGATACACCTCCAGCAACACTTACATATGTGTGCAATCTATAGTCTGATGGTATGTGGAGATGACAAGTACCACAACACTTACTGTCTGTGGGGGCTGGATATATAGAAACTGTAAAGAGTCATTGTCACAATGTGTGAGGTTCAAGTGTACTGCTGTTGTCAAACTCATGCCAACATATAATTATGATGCAATACATTAATATCAAACATTCAGAAATACTTGTTGGACTCCTTTTAAAGCCATTTGTACACAAGGACCACTTTAAAGTGTGCCTGTGCACTAAAGTGCAATGCATATAGCAGCAGCAATGGATATATTAAATAACGATGTATTACTCAGAGTAAATCAGCAATGCAGTGGTGTGACTGGAATCACATCTACTTGCCTTGCAAAAGACTTTATATATTGTTATAATGGATATCTTGCAGAACTGTAACCAGCAAATAAGGCAGTGATCACTACCACATAAATGGTACTATCCACGTTCTACAAATGCCTTTCAGCATGCAAAACATAAAGTAGTCACTGAACTTCAGAGACTGTAAGTCTGTTTATATGACACAAATAATAGTAACTGAATTATGACTTTCACAAACAAAAATGAATGTAGTACAGCAACCATGAAGAAAAAGACATAAAAACAGTTGTGTTACTATCCCCCTGCATGTCTTTGGCATATAAGTAATTGCCTGTATAAACGCTTACCTATCTCTTGGCTCATGGAAGACAACATATGAATCTGAAGGCAAACACTGGCAAATTTTACACACAACGCAGGACAGAGTAACACAACATAGAAATAAACCTGATGCATCCTAATATGGTTTGGATTACAGCAAAATTGCAAAAATAAAGAAACAGACAATTACAAATTACTTGGCTCTGCATCTCCAACAGGGCAGTTGACTTTGATATACTCCCACAGGAATGACATTAGAACCTGTTGTTCATGGTATATATTTAGAAAATGAAGGAAACTTTGTTATACAAGTAATCATTCCTAGTGAGTAAACTTCTTCATGAAAGGTGAGTAAGAATGACATCAGTGATTCTGCATTGGAATAGGTATGACCTGGCAATGAAAGAATGACATGATATATATATATATATATATATATATATATATATACAAAAACAGGACATTGCTATTTAAAAACATGCATGCTGATTGGACAGCCCAAACAGTATGCCCATTGTAAATTTAGCATATACTAACAGGACAGCAAAATATGAGAAATAGCAGGTATGTTCTGCAAACATACATAATTAGAAACATACCTGATTTTCCTTGTATTTAGGCTGTCCGTCGTAAAATCTTCATCAAATTAAAAAAAAAAAAAACAGCAAAAGAAATTCCCTCTTCTCCACTGCTTTCTCTGCACTACACTGTACAAGTGTGGGAATGTAAGTCCCATATCCATGCACAGTACATCAGAAAAGGTGGAAGAACATGGAGGAACACTACAGTGCTGTTTTACAAAGACACTCTTTAAGAAAGGACCCAATTTCTTTCTTATATAGTGTCACTGTATAAGAGCAATAACCCACTCCTCAGTGTGGGTAATGCTACTAAGTAATACTTCTCATCTCAAAATAAAAGTCAGAAACACAGACTGGCTATCAGTCATATAATACCCCAGTCTAAAATGATAATGTAGTTAGGAATCTTGGAACCCATGTTGAAATCCCCCCTTTTGTTTAATCACCATGTAGTGGCAGTAGTAAGAAAATACTTCTAGTTAGCATAATTAATATCAAAAGGGATATTGTTCAGATCAAAAGATGTTAACATCCCTCTTTATTGAACCATAATTACACCAACTATATTGAGTATAATGCCCACATTGGAATATATTTTCCTCAACATCTTAAGCAATTGTAAAGACTCCACAATTTTCTAACACAGAACATTGTTGGCTTGAAGCACTGAACTGCCAAGAAAGACTTGAAGCACTGTCACAGTTACTTGTTTTCTTATAGTTTATTGCATGGTGATTTATGCCTTGCATTGAGCAGAATTAGGGACACCATCCTCCTTGATCTCTAGTATCTTCACAAGTTAAATAGTTCAACAAAAGTAAAGACTTACATTTCTACAAAGACGTAAAAAATGTTGTAGTCTACTACAATTTAAACAAAGTGACATCCTTTCTCCTTCAAATTAAATCTGACTAGATTGGTAGCCATAAATTTATTGAGGAACAGATTTAATGTGCCATTCTTGAGAAAGTGGGTACAGCATGAGTGTTGTTATTGCCAAGGTATAAATTGTCAGGTTAATTGCCTTTAGTTTTCTACAAAACGTTCTATTATCCTATGATGTTACAATCATGTTTGTACTGAGGAAAATGACTACTACAGCATTACATACCCAGAAAAGTGAAACATTTTGAGATTACACACCCATATGTAATCTTTATTTTTTAATTTCTCCCAGTCTTTTGTGTTTCTAATACCGCAATGGGAATAGACCTCATTCCTATGTCAAAGTTTTATTAAGTCAGAGAAATTAGCATTGTTTCAGTATTTGATATTTGCCAAAAGTGCTCTTCACAGCACATGCAATGTGCCCAGAACTGACTCCTTCTGCAATTCATATGGAGTTACATGTATCAGTAACATATCTAAATAGGACTGTCAATTATTTTTATGTGACCCATTGCTCCTACTACTATTGGAACTGTCTGGATAACCTTCTTTCACATTGCCCTTGTTTCTGCCTCCAAATTCTGGTATTTTATGACTTTGTGTCTCTCTGTACATAAGATACTGTAATCACTGGGTATAGCAATTTCAATAACCAATGCTACTTTTGTCTTCTTTTCATGGACTACTATATCTGGTTTTCTTTCTTCTATTTTCTGAACTGTTGGTAATAGGTAATCTTATGTGACGTAAACTTTATCATTCTATATAACAGTCTGTGACTCGTGTTTCCAGTGCTTCTCAGCTACTTCAATGTTGTAATGTTTACATAATCCCAGTGCAACAGTCTCGCCACATTATTATGCCTTTCAGTATACAGGCCATCTGCCATTAGTGTGTCACACCCAGCAACAAGATGTGCGAATGTTTCCAGTTCTGTTTTACAGAATCTCCAGTTATCTGTTTCTCCCACATACTCAATGGACTTTGTAAACCAACATGTATGTAATTCACAAGGCAAGTTATTGGTCTATAGTTTTTAGGATAGCTTGCAAGTTCACTGTTAAGGAGGAATATCATTTTTTTTGTTGTTAACCAGGTTGGTGTATGTTTTGGGTGCTCATATAAGTAGTTCTTACGCAGGAGTAAATCATTGTGTAATCATGTTAATATTTTAGCCAGACCTTAGGTACTGCACGTGGGCCCGCAGCTTTCCAGTTAGGAGCTTTTCTTAATTTTGTTTCAGTTTCTCTGGCCATTACTTTATACCATTTCATATGCTGTACATTTGAACTTCTTATGGTTTCTTTAATATCTTCTATCCATTCAGCATCTTTATTATATTCCACAGGATCTACTTAGATATTTGCCAAAATGTGTTTATTTCTTTTTGGTGGTGTTTCTATTTCTTGTGCTTTGTTTTCCAATTCTCTATAAAACATTTTAGGTCATCAGTGAATTACTTATTTTGTACTTTTCATTTATTTTTATCTACACATCTTCTAACTTTTTCTTCCTGTGCTGATATCATTAGTTTATTATTTGCAATAATGTATGATATACCCTGGTCTGTTCTAATACTGCAAACTGCTTTTATCGTGTCTATCTTTCTAAGTATTTTTGTTGATTTGTTCCCTCTTCTGTACTCCTCTAACAGTGATACTTCTTATATTAATTGATTCATAGTTTTCTGTATTCAGTACTTCCATGATGGCATTTCATTTCTTCACATTATTTCCCTTATTGCCCGGTGTTTTTGTGGTAAGATTTTGTTATCAGTTTAGCTGCACAGTGATATATCCTATTTACTTCTGTTATATCACATGAATTTTTATTTGTTTTATCAGACTTCTAACATTTTGGGTCTTACTGACTTTCTGTATCCTTGTTGTTTCATCTATTTTAATATGTCTATCCATCTCCATTAAATCAAGCTACTCTTCAGTTAGATCATTTTCTTCTAAAATTAGGGCACATCCATTGTTCTTTATTTCCTGTTTGCATTCTTCAGAAAGCTCCAGAACATCTCCCTTTGACATGTTCTCTTTAGCTGCATCCTGTGTCATCTATTGCTGTTTCATATGGGAACTCACTGCCCTATCACTCCACAACATTGCGTCAGAGTTACCACCATTTCCTGTTTCTTCCCTTGCTGTGCAACTCCAACTGAACTTTTATTCTGGTTTACTACTGAAGGCTCCAGAGGATCTTCATGTGGCAACTGATCAGATATTTCCCATTCCACCTGTTTTTCCTCATTTTTCTTCACTTTGAGAACTCACTGTTCTATTATGCTGTGATGTTACCAGAGTTAGATTTTCTACACTAAATCCTTCACTTTGCAGGTAATTCATAACTTCAATTTCTATTTCTTTAATTTTTCCATCACTAATCCGCTTATCTCCTCCCCCCTTTTGTTTTCTTATTTTTGTATTGTAAAATGTTCCATATCTGGAGGCCTTTTCCTGTATTTCTTTTCAAATGTCTTTGAGACTGCTCTTTTTGTATCGATTAGTTTTGCTTTCTTCCTTGCATAAATATTGCATGCGACATATAACATCTCTTTTACTTTCCTGTGTCTATATTTCTTCTTTAGCTGTCTCCCACTCCACCTTTTTCTCTTTATTTTAAGACTCATTGTTCAATCATGCTGTGACATGACCTGTATTAGACTTTCTCCACTAAATCTTTTACTTTGCAGGTATTCTGTAACTTCACATTCTATTTGTTTAACTTCTGTTCTACATTCTCCCTGTGTGATCTTATTTTTCATTGTGAAAGGTTTCATATCTGGGTACCTTTGCCTGTATTTCTCTTCAAATATCTTTGGAGCTGTTTTTTTCTATTGATTAGTTTGTCTTTATCCTTTGCATAGATATTACATAATATCAGATCTCTCCTTCTTTCCCATGTATGTGTCTTTTTTATATCTTTCAAAAATCTCTTGATTTTGTTTATATTTTTGTTCTTCTTCAGTTGCTTCTCTATCCAAAAGCCCAAGTTTTTTTGGTCTATGTAATGCTTTTTATGAATCTGTTGTATTAATGAACTAATGAACACACGTTTGCATTTGAAGCGTTTGACAACTTCTCTTGTGCAAGTATTTTTCTTTCCTGTAATATCTCTCTTAATATTTTTGAATGCCTTCTATCTAGCAATTCTGGGATTCTTGCATAATATTAACAATACATCATTTCTTTCTTATCCTAAATAATTAACTCTATCATTTTTATGGCTCTTTTTTGGCCTATCAGTTTTTCTGTTTTTTTATGGACTTCAATTTCCTTTTACAGCGGAGAAGGGGGAATCCTGCCCCTGAGCCTGGCCTAACCACATTCTAAGAATGTTATCATGTCTTGAGGATTCTTCACTGTCATTTTTTTCCAGTCCTGGTACCAGTGCACTTATCAGGACTGGGCACTGTTTATCCTGGGAATTGTGCACCCAGCTGTCTTTTTTGTTTTTTAACCTACTTCTGTACATAATATATACTACAGTGGATATAAAAACTTCACACACTCCTGTTAAAATGCCAGGTTTTTGTGATATAAAAAAATGAGACCACAATAAATCATTTAAATTTTTTTCCCACCTTTAATGTGACCTATAACCTGTACAATTCAATTGAAAAACAAACAAATCTGCTAGGGGAAAGTATAAAAAAAAAGAAGTACAATATTCTACTTGCATTAGTGTGCACACCCTTAAACTAATGCTTTGTTGTGTGTGCACACCCTTAAACTAATACTTTGTTGAAGCACCTTTTGATTTAATTACAGCATTCAGTCTTCTTGGGTGGGGGTCTATCAGCATGGCACATCCTGACTTGGCAATATTTGCCCATTCTTCCTTGCAAAAGTGGTCCATATCTTTCAGATTGTGAGGGCGTCTCTTGTGCACAGCTCTCTTCAGGTCACCCCACAGATTTTCTATTGGATTTAGGTCTGGGCTCAGGCTGCGCCATTCCAAAACTTTAATTTTCTTCTAGAGAAGTCATTCTTTTGTTGATTTGGATGTATGCTCGGGGTCATTGTCATGTTGAAAGGAGAAATTCCTCTTCATCGTCAGCTTTCTAGCAGACACTTGAAGGTTTTGGGCCAGAAGTGACTAGTATTTGGAACTGTTCATAATTCCCTCCACCTTGACTAAAGTCCCAGTTCCAGCTGAAGAAAAGCAATCCCAAAGCATGATACTGTCACCACCATACTTCACCATAGGGATGGTGTCCTTTTGGTGATGCAAAGTGTTGTTTTTGCTCCAAATGTACATTTTAGAATTGTGTCCAAAAAGTATAACCTTGATCTCATCAGACCATGACACATTTTCCCACATGCTTTTGGGAGACTTAATGTATTGTTTTGCAAATTTTAGCTGGGCCTGGATGTTTTTCTGTGTAAGAAAAGGCTTCCATCTTGCAACCCTACCCCATAGTCCAGACATGTGTAGAAAAGGGAGATTGTTGTCACATGTAGTACACAACCAGCACTTGTCAGAAATTCCTGCAGCTCCTTAGGTGTTGCTGTAGGTCTCTTGGCACCCTCTCTGACCGGTTTTCATCTTGTCTTTTCATCAATTTTGGACGGACATCCAGTTCTTTGCAACATCACTGTTGTCCCATATTTTCTCCAGTTTTTGATAACTGTCTTCACCGTGTTCCATGGTATAGCCAATGCTGTTGAAATTTTTTTGTACCCTTCTCTTGACTGATACCTTTCAAAAATGAGATCCCTTTGATGCTTTGTAAGCTCTCTGCAAACCATGGCTTTTGCTGTAGCAGGCAAATGAGTAACTGTCAGGAAAATCCTACTAGGACAGCTGAACTTTATTTGGGGTTAATCAGAGTCTCTTTAATTGATGGCAGGTGTGTACCCAAGAAGACTGAACATGAAAAGGGGGCATGTCATGCTTTGCGTAAGCACATTGGAGCTCAGCAACTCCTGTTTGCACTCAGCTAAGCACAGCTAAGCAAGGGGGGTGTTTCTGCGGCTACTAAACTGTGCTTAGCTGGTTAGAGAAATGCTGAGTGTGTTCATGTCCAGGGGAGGGTCCTTTCTGCTCAGCAATGTTTACACTAGCTTCACGGGTTTGCACAGAGTGTCAAGGAGCTTAGAAGTGGAGGAAATTGGGTAAAAAAAAAGGGAAATAGCAGACAAAAGGCAATCAACTATAAATGATGAATAAGGCCTCTGCCACTCACACTGAGCCATTCAAACCCCTCAATAATGTATCTGGCAGGTGGAATATATCATAGTCAGCCAATCACATAGGCTGTATCTTTAGCACACCAGTATAAAGTATGCAAACACCCTTCAATTTGATTTCCCCACATATTCTGCACCATTGGAGTACTTCTTCTTCTTCTGGCTTTTCCCAGTTAGGGGTCACCACAGCGGATCACTGTCCACTCATGATTGGCAGTGGAGTTTTATGGTGTTGAGTTGCCAGCCCGGCACCCAACCTTCCACAGATGGCGCACACATGCATGCACTCATGTCTATGGCCAATTTAGTGTGTCCAATCCACCTACAGCATGTCTTTGGGATGTGGGAGGAAACTGGAGCACCTGGAGGAAACCCATGTGACCACAGGGAGAACATTCAGACTCCGCACAGAAGGGACCCCAGCCGAGGATCGAACTGGAGAACCTCTTGCTGTGAGGCAGCAATGCTAACCGCTGCACCACCGTGGCTGCCTGCACCATTGGCGTACACACTTGGGAATTTTATCTGACAAAATGATAGGGACTGCTGCTGCTTTGCTACATCTCTATGTACTACAGGCTGAGGGCAATGATGAAGATGATGCTGACAACTGGCCAAGACTAAGGAGGGGAAGAGTGTTCAGACTCATAGTAACCTTTCAGGGGCTACATGAGCTGGAGATTGTAGAGAGCTACAGGGTGGACAGGAACATACTACAGCAACTCACTGAGCTCTGCCGGCCTCACCTCAGACTCAGAGCCAACAGAGGGAAACCCATCCCAGTGGAAACAAAGGTATGTGTAGCCTTAAGAATACTAGCTACAGGTACTTTCCAAAGACCAGCTGAGGACATCATGGGGATCTCACAGGTATCCGCATCCAGGGTACTCCAACAGTTCCTGGATGTCATGCCAGTGAGCACATTTATTTCCTCAACACCCCTGAGGGTGTGACCACCAATATGCATCTCTTCCACCATGTAGCACACTATCCAAAGATACTGGGTGCCATAGACTGCACTCATGTGTACATCAAAGCACCACCCGGTGAGGAGGGTAGAGTCTACATAAACCGCAAGGGCTATCACCCCATCAACTGACAGGTCATGTGCAATGCCCAGGCCATTATCATCAATGTGTGTGCTGGCAGCACTAGCAGTTATCATGACTCCCACATCTGGCATGCCTCACAGCTGTACCAGGCATTTGCAAGGGGGAACATCCTATACGGCCATCTAGTGGCGAATGCTGGTTATGCACTGGAACCGTGGATGATGACACCCATCAGAAATGCAGCACACAAACCCACTGAAGAATGCCATAATGAGGCACATGCACAAACTAGGAACATTGTAGAGTGTGTGTTTGGGCTGCTCAATTCATGGTTCTGCTGCATTGACATATCTGGTGAAGCCCTGCAGTACTCTCCAGCCATATGTGCACACATGTTCATATTATCTGCCATGCTACACAATATGATCCTGAGGCAGGAACATCACAGGGAAGGAGGACACAGTCCCCCACCATTGCCAAGGTCTCCACAGACACAGGAGGACTCAGAGGATGAACCCCCTCAGTCTGTCCCTATAGGCAGATGTAGGTGTGGCCAGTACAACCTAGCCTTAGCAAAGAGGCAACGCATAGCATATACACTGACACCCTAGGGACCCAGGGACTGACACCTCACTCCAACTTACACACGCAGTAAAAAGGATGCCACACTCAGCACACTACCTGTACCTTACCATGTATAGGTTGTGTACTGCATTCATCCGACAGAGTCACCACTAAAGCACTGTCCTCACAACTGCTGCAGGCACAAGGTAAGTCACTCTACTTAACAACAAATGAATGGAGTAGTACACTGTAGTAGCATATCTTTGGTATTGCTGCATGCATGCAAGGGAATGGAGTGGGCTACCGGGATAGCAGCAGACAACTGACAGCTCTGTGGGACAACAGGAAATGTCCGCTAAATATTGGCTGACCCAAAATATGCAGTAGTTGCCAAGGTGCCAAAACCCAAGGCAGTATATGTGGGGGACTAAGAAACTTCATGCCATAGGTCACATGCATGGATGTCAATGTTGGAGTTCCATACACACCTCTCAGCCTCTCACAGCAAGTCATCTGTACAAAAACAGAAATACATGTGTGGCAAAGGCTCACAAATAGGGGCAGTGATGAAATAATGCTCTGATAAACTTAGACAGTGATATTAGAACAGGTCTTGCTGTTGCTGTAAGTCTCTGAAAGATAAGAAGTCTGATACTCAAATGTATGTCATTACTTTCTAACTTTGATCTTGAATGATATGCCAGTATTTTCCAAGGCAACCACAATACTATGCTAAAAGGACCCAAAATATGAAGTAAACATCTGGACAGTCTGAAGAAATTTGTACAATTGAAAGGTATGCCACCCTCCACCCAACAAACCTGTGTTTCCATAGAAATGCAGTAACATTTATGTTTGTATGGTAATAGAAGCAGACCACACATTCCCACGGTTGTCCCAATCAACTTGCTAACTTGTTCCATGTCCACTATATTGCAGGGTCAATGTGCTATGTCTGTGCATGGCTAATACTGTTAGGAAATAGACAGCACTTACTGTTGGCTGTTGTGGCTTAGTGGTCTAAGTACAATACTGTGGTTAGCAGGGTCTGTGGTCAGAGACTGGCCATGCCAACTATTTTGCATGTCAGCTACACCTAAGGTAGGAGTTGTACACACTGTCCAGAAGTCACTTTTTGTAACTGCAGGAAAGCTGGATGATGGAGGGACAGGGGCCCATACATATGGACAGTACACAGCTTGGAGTAACCTACATAGCACCTAGTAGAACAGCAGGTTGTGACAAGTCAGTGTAGTGCCAGGTTATAAATGGTGGCCATGTGATGTTTCAGTACTGACAACAAGTCAGTGGGCACCATCCATAGCCCTGGAATGACAGGGTGTCATATATCTGTTCTGCTCCCCATAACATTGGATTTGCCTGACAAACTGTGTGCAAAACATTAAAGGGTGATGTGAAACATCAATGACAGACAGTTGAGAAGCAGATGTCATACCCATAAGAAAATGCAAGCTAATACAAACATGGTCTACCAACTGTCTACGCTTGGAACAGCAAAAGTAACACCCTGTCCCCATGTCTGGGCCTGTGTCTGACTACTATATATGGGCCTATCCAGACATCAAGTCTGTAAGAGTTTGACAGCTATGGCCAACATGTAGCCTTATAATAACACTGCAACACAAACCATCTGAGGAACACAACAGATATAGGGGTGCAGTGATGGACAACCTGCTAAACAGGTGAGGAGGGTAGAGTCTATGTCAACTGCAAGGGATATCACTCCATCAACTGCCAGGTCATGTGGAATGCCCGGGGCATTATTATCAATGCGTGTGTTGGCAGCCCTGGCAGTTATCATGACTGCCACATATGGCATGCCTCACAGCTGTACCAGGAATTTGCCAGGAGGGACATCCCTTACGGCCATCTAGTGGGGGATACTGGTTATGCACTGGAACTGTGGGTGATGACACCCATCAGAAATGCCCACATACCACTGAAGAATTCCATAATGAGGCACATGCACAAACTAGGAACATTGTACACTGTGTTTTTGGGCTACTCAAGTCATGGTTCCACTGCCTTAACATATCTGGTCGAGGTCTGCAGTACTCTTCAACCACATGCACACATGCTCATAGTATCTGCCATGCTACACAATATGATCCTGTGGAAATAGCTGTGGCAGGAACATCACAGGGAAGGGGGACACAGGCCCTACCATTGCCACGATCCCCACAAACACAGGGGGACTCAGTGGATGAATGCCCTCAGTAGTAAGCATACCCAGTATGCCCTGGCCTTGGCAAGATGGCAATACATAGCACATACACAGACATCCTAGTGGCCCAGGGAATGACACCTCACTCCAACTCACATACACACAGTAAAATGGATGCCAGCCACATCACACTACCTAGACCTTTCCATGTACAGGCCTTGTACTGCCTGCATCTGACAGAGTCAGCCCTGAAGCACTGACATGTCAACTGCTGTGGCACAAGGTAAGTCATGCTTATTAACAATAACTGAATGGGGTAGTAGACTGTGTTAGCATATGTATGGTATTGCTGCATGTATGCCTGGGAATGGTGTGATTTACCGGGATAGCAGGAGACAACGAACAGCTATGTGGGACAGCAGGACCATTCACCCAAATACTGGCTCACCCACAGTATGCAGTAGGCCCTAAGCCAGCAAAATCCACTGCACTATGTGAGGGACTTACAAACAGTGGGGTCAAAGGACAAATGCATGGACGTCAATGTCTATGTCTATGCTATACATAGCTCTAATCCTCTTACAGTATGAAATCTGCACATGCCCATAAAGAAATGTGGTGCAAAGGCCCAAAGACAGGGACAAGTCTTAAATATTGCACTTACAAAATATAGAAAGTTGGTAGAATAACAGCTGTTGCAGTCACATGAATTCTCTGAAGGTCAAGAAGTCTGTCTTCGAGAGGAGAGGAAGTGCTGTTCACAGCAATACTCTGCATCAGTGTTATTTACATAGTTCATAGATTAGTACTATGCTAACTGCCTTTGTGGGCCATTTTACGCCCAGCCAATTACCCCATGTGAGAATCAAATCCTGCACCTTTGGTTTATAAGGCAACCTTAACCATTATGCCAACCTTTCACAAGTCTAAAACTGTAATGTCCGTCATTACTTTCTAACTTCAGTCTGTAATATATTCACCATTATTTGGCACACAACCACAATTTTATGAAAAATGAGCCCAGTTTATGAGCTAAACATCTGCACAGTCTGTGAAGATTTATACACTTCAGAGGTATTCCCCTCCCCTCAACACACCTGTGTTCACATAGAACTACAGTAACATTTATGTCTGTAAGGTGATAGCAGCAGGCCAGACATTGCCAGGGCTGTCATAATCAACTTGATAACTTGTTCCATTTCTGCAATACGCAGGGGTCAATGTGCTATGTATGTTTGTGGTTAATAGCGTCAGCAAGTAGACACCACTTACTTTATGTATGTTTGTGGTTAATAGTGTCAGCAAGTAGACACCACCTACTGGTGTTTTTTGTGGCTTAGTGGTCTAAGTTCAGCATTGTATTGGTCAGGGTCTATGGTTCGAGACTGGTCATGGTAACTATTGTGCATGTCAACTATGCCAGTGGTAGGAGTAGTACACACTGTCCAGAACTCAATATTTGTTACTGCAGGAAATCTGGACAATGGAGGGACAGGGGGGCCACACATATTGACAGTACACAGGTCTGAGTAACCTGCACAGTACCTAGTAGAATAGCAGGTTGTGACAAGTCAGTCGAGTGCCAGGATATAAAGGCTGCCATGTCACTGTGTCAGTACTGACAACAAGTCAGCGAGCATCATCCATACACGTGGAATGACAGGGTGTCACAGAATGTCCACACACATGCCTCATATATCTGTTCTGCTTGTCATAACATTGCATTTGCCTGACAAACTATTGGCAAACCAATAAAGGTTGATGTGAAAACAGCAATGACAGACAGCAGAGATGCAGATGTCATCCCCAAAAGTAATTGCAAGCTAATACAAAACCATTCCACCAACTATGTACATTTGGAAGAGCAGTATTAAGAGCCTGCCACCATGTCTGGGCCTGTGTCTGACTTTTATATATGGGCCTGTCCAGATGTCTGTCTGTAAGAGTCTGACAACTATGGTCAACCTGTAGCCTTACAATAACAGTGCAACACAAATCGTCTGATGACCACAGCAGATGTATGGGGCACAATGATGGACAGGTACAGTCAGAGGTGTGAGGTCTGTAACCCTGTGATGTTATGACTTCGACCCCACTCACACCATAACTACAAATACATAACAACAGCAACTGTGGACAAAGGCCGTGACAGCAATACAGAAGGACAAAGTGACACATATAAGGGGAAGGGGAACCACTGGCCAAACATAGAATGTGCACACTAGAACAATTTCTGCTGTAACATAGTGCCCTGCATTGTATGGGGTCAGTAAACAAATGTCTGTCAGTGCTCCCTCACATTAATCTATATTGATCTGCCACTCACATACCAGGAAATCATAGTGCTATGTAGAATATACCACTCATATTATGGAAAACTCTGCTCAGTCCAATGCACTCTGTACTGACACCAGGATATGACTCAGTTAATAAGGATAGCACACAGTCAGGAGATTCCTCACACAGTATATCACTGAGGTGCTTGACTGTTTACACAGCTTCACCAGTCAATCAGCTTTAGTACACACAATCCTGGACTGGACTACAGCAACCTTTGGAATGGAGTCCAACTCTCACTATTGAAGGTCTTACTGGGCATGCTCCTGCACTTAGAGTATTACAGCCCATGTATAAACCCACATTTGACTATGCAACTCTGTTGTCCAGATATGTCTTCACATACAGACAGCCATGTACACCTTAACTGTGTCTCCCCATCACATCAGACAGTATTACCCACAGCTATCTGCAGGTGGCACATATGTGATATATCTGCATCTGTTGAGTGTGATAGATATGCATATATATATATATATATATATATATATATATATATATATATATATATATATGTGTGTAAAATATACAAATATATCAATTATAGACAGGCAGAGAAAGGGGGAGGGAGAGACAGACAGAGATGGATAGATAGAGAGAGAGAGAGAGAGAGAGAGACAGAGACAGAGAGACAGACATAGAGACACCCTGAAAGGCATAGAGTGATGTCCTCATGCAGACAGTTGCACACCGATAGTAACCACTGGCATGTGCAAGTATGAAGGTGACCTCCATTATGTAATAGTAGTCAGGTAGGGGTTATAATCTCACCTCACCTCACCTGCCATGTGTGTGTGTGTGTGTGTGTGTGTGTGTGTGTGTGTGTGTGTGTGTGTGTGTGTGTGTGTGTGTGTGTGTGTGTGTGTTTGTGTGTCTGTGTGTGTGTGTTTGTAGGTTAAAGCATTTTAAGGCCTTTCCCACCCAGTAAACATCAAAACTGCCCTACTTTACAAGGCTTGCTGATGTCATTCACCTTAGAAGTACCATTGGAAACTCTTTAGTCCTATAAGCTCCATGGCGCATGTGATAGATACATACCACTATATATTTTGTTTGTGTGTGAAGCATATCCCCTGTGGTTGTTGTATGTGTTGGTTATACCATTTTAAGGTGTGATGACCCCCTCCTGATGGCATTACTTTAAAGAGCCTGTTGATGTCATCCACCTTACATGCACCATGTTAAACTCTGCAGGCCATACCACTCATCTGTACAGATGTATGCAGAATTTCCAGATGTTTGCAACATATATGTGGTTCATGTCTCCTAATAATGGGTTTTTATGACAAATCATTGGCAAATATGTGACAGTTGCCATAGTTACAGATATGTCAGCTTCAGACATCATACTCATCTGAAATGTCATGGTGATGAAAAGTTTGTTACCCTATCACTTGTCCACATTTGTAAGAGCAATATGTGAGAACAGTCACTATTTGGCATGGTTTATCCCACCATCCATGAAGGCATTCCCAAGATTAATTAGTGTAAGAGGTTGTGAGTTATTCACCTGCCATGTAATCTCCATGGCACATGCAATATGTACATAGCACTATAGTACATGCAAGTAGATAGGTAGGGGTTCTCATCTGACTATTGCTAACTGTGTGAGTGTATGTGTTATGTAGACATATCCCCTGTGGCTGTCTTGCCTGTGTGTATGCAATGGTTATACCGTTTTGTGTGCCTGTTCCACCCTGTCATGGTCTCTACAGATGTCATCCACCTTACAAGCACAGTTACTCATTTCCTAACACAAAGGCACTATGGCGCATGCAATAGTCATGTCAGTCTGTATTTTACATAACTAGATATGCAGGTCTTCTAATTGGAAAAGTGTCAACTCTGTGTTCATGCTTGTTTCAATGCATGTCCCCATGCAGCAGTGTGTGTGTGTGTTTCAGATGGCTACACCATGTTAAGGGCCTGTGAATCCCCCACTGGCAATCCTAACAGCCCCTGCAATTGTCACCCATTTGAATAGTAGTGGCAGACACTGCAGCACTATAGTATCTCTGTGGTGCTTGTGTTCTGTATATAACAGTATTGTTTGCAACACTAGGCAGGTAGAGGTTCTACTATCAGCAAGGGCAGGTCATGAGTGTGTGTGTGTGTGTGTGTGTGTGTGTGTGTGTGTGTGTGTGTGTGTGTGTGTGTCCTTGCAGCAGCCTAACTGTGTTATGGGCACCAGCATACCTCTCAACACCACACAGAGAGACATCTGGTTAAAGCCATATGGAAAAGTGGGGCAAGGACCAAACACTGAGCACAACCTTCACATATTGCTGTGACATGCATGGAAAGTAGATACTAGAACAGGCTGTGCATTTGAATGCCCTTTCCAAAGGGTATGTGTTGTTACTTGATAATATCCGTCATTAATCTGCAATGTTAGTCTGTCATAATTTTCCAACAGTTTGCTAGAAAACCACAATGTTATGACAAACTGAAGTAAAATATGTGTCAAACATCTAGACAATCTGCAGACATATTTAGAGGTCACAGGTATGGCCACCATCTGTACCACCCTGCAGGTTGCAGTCCATGTTTGGCAAAGTGTGACCTGTGACAACAACTGAAACAATAAAGAGGTTCCGAGAGTGTAGGACAACAAACATTTCATACAGTTGTCTACTAATTGCATTGAGCAGTTATCGCACATCAGAAGCACCATAATGTTATGACAAATAGCATAAGCTAAAGTAATGTCACACAAATTGTCATAGTAGCAAACCAAAGGAAGTTCTGTGTGTTGCACTTGCCGTGGGTATGGTATGTCCTGCCAACTGTCAAGTTACTACAAGATGTGTCCTACAGTCTACATTTGATAAGGTGGCAACCACAATCTGTGTCACCTATGTGTGTGCAATATGTAGACATGTGAATGCCCTGTGAATACCTGCTTCTCCCAATTACCCACATGTATATAAGCATGAATGCTAACTGCCACCACCCACATACATAGTACAGCCTAAGGCTGTGTCAACTTTAAGTATTGAGCCACAAACTGCTGTAAACACACTGCAATGGGCCATACAGTGGGTATAGAATGGTGTCAAGGTCCTGGCCTCAAGCTGAATGCAGTCAATAGTGTTGGCATGCCATATGACAAGGACATGTCCCCAGTATTTCCCACATCAGCACCAACCCCATAAACACACAGACTGTGATGACAGTCCTGTGTACTCAGGATGGCAGCAATGTTGCATTCAGGCAACAAGTAGTAGCAGTGGTCAGGAATTGCTTGTATGTGGTTGACCACATAGGTAAAGGGACTGCATCCAGACAAAAGATGGACATTACCTCTGAATAGTCCTCAGTCAGTACAACAGTACATTAGTAGAATGGCCGATCTGCTATGCACTTATGCAGACATCTGCAGAAACTGTAAAATCTATGTTAATACCCACAAAGTTCAGCCATGGCCCTCAACACCTGTTCCACACAGACAGCCTGTAATCATTACTGCCGCACTGGTCACCAATCAGGTTGTCCACAGGTGTCTGTGGCATGCCTAGATGGCAATGGTTTGCTCAGCAATTCAACAGCTGCTCCATGTACGAGAGTATAACTCTGTGTGCATTCCCAGAGCGGGAGGCTTGACTCGCATATGAGATAGCAAAAACACATGCTGGAAAGCCAGGTTTGGTTCTCAGAGGCTGCCCTGTGTCAGGACTACACTCCCCAAACATATCAAACACAGTACCATGCATACCCTTATCAACTGCATGAAGGTTGAGTGGATGGGGAAAAAAATGTGTCCCTGGGGTTCAACCTATATCCAGCAATGGCAGGGGCAACAGGTGCTGATTGATAATACTGTTGGGGATAAAGTAATGGCTAGGCTTGTGAGGGACCCAGGGCCAGTACTCTAATAACCTCCTCTGTATCTATGAACCTGTGGCCCTACAGAACACTGAGGTGACATGTATAAAGGCTAGCTGCTTGTGTCAAGGGGTATGCATGCAAGGTTATGCTGTCTACCCCCATTGTCCCTCACACACTGTTGCACACACCTAGGTAAACAGTTACATATACAGCCATACCTTGGCGATGAAAACGTCACTGTGTTTCCACTCTGCCATACTCAGCTTCGGTAATGTCAGCAGCTCCCCAAGCTGTACACACACAGATGCCTGGAACAGAAACAGAATAAGGTATGTGAGAACAGTCAGTCAGCAGTACTAACAGCAATAATACATCATGGCAGAAAGGTACATACACTTTGATGTGTACCCATGACAATTGCCAGCAGACAGCACCTTACATGGCATAACATTACTACACTACACACTGGCACATATCCACCCTGTGCATCAGACATATAATAGCATGTCCCTGCATCAATGGTATGGACAACAGGGATGTGGCACAGGTATCATCATATGCACAGGGTGTGGTGTGGGGTTGCCAAAGGCCTAGGCTGGGCCATACAGTTGACATCATGTGTGCGAGTGTCTGAAGGGGTAGTGTTCAGCTGGGTCTAGAAGAGGAGCTTTGTGTGTCTGGTGGTGACCTGCATGTGATAGTGATGTGTGAGTTTGTGTATGCACACAATCAATGTGCTACCCCTACATGAGGGTATGTTTGACAGCCGTGGACCATACATGGCAGGATGCACAGCCCACTGTCTCCAGCCAAGGACATGGGAGCTGGTTCTGCCAGGAGTGTCACTGGGACCACTAGGCACAAAGCCAGATGTTGTACTACTTCCGGAGAGTGACTGCTGTCTGCTGGATCTGTGTCCCTCATGGGAATGGACAGGACCATAAGCCCATGGCCTACTACATTGTGGTGTCAACAGCACCCTCCCTTCAGTAGTGGTGGTGGTACTGCCACTATAGGAGTGTGAATGTGCACGGCCACATGGGCTCTCAGCTGATGTTGTTGCTGACCTACATCCACTTGTCTGACGTCCTATTCCCACCACATGTTCAAGCACAGACATTTCATGGTTGAGCACTGACAATGTCTGACTGCACCATCTATCCACAATATCAGCAAAATGACGTATGGCATCACCAATGCTGTGGAGGTCATCATGCATGGCAGGAAGTGTTGCATACATGACTCTGCGCATCCATCTGGTGTACCATTCATAACATTCCTGTGCCTCCATGATGGACTGAAACATGTGTCAGGTGACACCAGCTGTGACACCTCTGAAAGGGGCTGGATGGGCAGCAGTCTTCTTTCGAGCACCCCTGTCAATTTGACTGTGTGGGACCTTGCAAGCTCTCTGTCTATGGCTAGTGTCTACAGTCACAGATGCCATAGTCTCCACACTAGCCTGTTCAATGCCACCATCCTCCAACTGTCCAATATCTGTGGCTGCTGGGGACTGGCTATGTGTGGGCATACTGACCATGTGTGGGGACTTTGTGAGTGGAAGTGGGATGTCAACCAATGGTACAGATTCAGCCCCCAACAACCCCACCTGTGCCTCACTATGACCACCATTATCATCAGAGTTTGATAAGATACTGACATTAGGTTGTGAGAGGTAGAGACCCCCAGCCCCCATGTTCATCTAGGGGAAGACAACATATGTAAATTAGTACCTGCACAATAATGTTTGCTGATTCACACACACACACACACACACACACACACACACACACACACACACACACACACACACACACACACACACGCATACAGGTGAGGTGGCACAAAGGCATTATAGAGACCACACTTTCTAAATGATGACATACACGACACGCAATCAGACCACAACTGACACACTCTGGACAGGCCCTCAGCAACATGCAATTCAGCTACGTCCAGTTAATGTTGCTACTACTATACACCTGTGAGATATGTGAGGAGTGAGAGCATGTGCTGGACCTTCATCTAACACACAGTGCACCGATGCACACAATACTAATGTACTGCTGTATAGCACAGTGCCAACACATATACAAAACTACATGCTAATACATTACAGCTCTTGTGAATAGGCTTCTGTGATGACCAATGTGACCACAGTTAACCCCATCACAAGTGAACATGCACATATTGCAATATGGCTAAGTGTAACAGTTGTGTGACTGGAAAACTGGCTGCCCTCAACATGTTTAGGGTATTGGTGAGCTCAACAAGACAGTTCCACACTCACCAGCTTCATCTTGCTGTTCCCTAGTCACACCAGGGGGAACTATGTAGTTGTAGGGGAGAGGTATTGCCAAAACATACACACATGTGGCATTGGTACATGATAATATGTACATTTATGAACAGTACAGTACAAGCTGTGATACTACCCAAACTGCTGACATTCACAATAGGTGTGCACTTATGTGCATTACAAAACTCCACCCACAAATGCAGTTTGACCTGATATATGCATCCAGGTATGCAAAGGCTGCCACTATGAATGCTACAGTATTGATGTGATGCCCACTGGGGCATTACCTGAACGCTCCTCAGCTGTTGACTTTGTGTCACCCACCTCCATTACATATGTAGTGATGGTTTCCTGGGAGGTGGTGACTGCACTAAGATTTGCGAGGAGCTTCTCAGTGGCTGTGTATGGTACTTGAGTAGCAGGCCCTCCACCTGTGCCAGCACAGTCCCTGGCTACAGCTGCAGCCCTTTGCCATGCATTGTGTATCAGGTCTGTGGCTCGGTGTCAGACCTGTTCATAGCTAGTGTCACGGTGGCCCATATTGTTGACAGTCACTACCAGTTCTACCCACAGGGCAGTGTGTTCTTGCAGGTTTTGCAGGGTCCTTCCCAACAGTATCCTGTGATGGAGCCTGAGGGCATCAATGATTGCTGCAGTCTCTGCTTCTGAGAACAGTGGGTTCTGTCTGTGGTACATCCCACCTGAAAGACATGAATAGGTGAACACATCACAGGACTGCATACATTGGCCACCATTATGTATCTGCGTATCCACTTTTGCTAGCATTATCCACAGCTAACACACACATCATACCCCTGCCATCTATCAGTACAGTATGTGTGTGGGTATTGTCAACATACTGGCATTACAGCATGCATTCCCCCTGATTCTGATGTTTCATGTTTCCCCCAATGAACCATTAATGTACATAATCCTCCATTCATCTTTCACATCACAGAGCACATACAGCTGCTGGGGACATCACAGAGGTTCCTTACAGGGAATACAAGGCCATCAAACATCTACCATACACCCATAGGCTATAAGGCCAACCCTTCTACCCAGTGTCATGCATACTCCTCAGGAGTGACCTTACTGTGGCACGCAAGGCAATCACAGATTCCACATTGCTAGGACTGCTGCATGAGTGCAAGTCATGCTTCACTATGGTAACACACACACACACACACACACACACACACACACACACACATGAGTGACCTGGACTGGCCTTGTTAGCAGCGCACCTTGTCCACATCAAGGAGAGTAGCTATCTAAACTTTTGCAGGTGTAACCTTGTCAAATGGATGGTTAACAGCACACACACCCTTGGGATACCACCTATGTCCCTTTTGGATGAGAACATCAGCTACTGCCTTAGCCTAGGCATATGGCTGCTCAGGGCCCATAGCCTAGTAACCTGAGATGGTACCAGGTCTACCAGAATGGCTTGAGTGCTGTGACAGACTGTGTTGTTAGGTGTCCAAACACATCACTTCCATCGACTGCTGGGTGTCCCCTATGGGCAACATTACAGTACCATGTCATCCAGCCTACATCTGAAAAATAGGTGAGTGCTACTACAGTTGCATATGGACATTCCAGGAACATCTGAGGTACACAATAACAGAGAGTGGTGCATATATGGTGTAGAGTGACCTCCTCATAGGTGTCTGACATCTGCAGTACCCAGATGTTTGGAGAATGGGTACATGTGCCTGACAGATCTAGATCCCCCTGCCAGACAAATGTGTATTTCTGCACACCAGTTGGACAATATGTGATGGTTGTCCACAGAGTTTGTCGAATGTGTCTGTGACATGCCAGACCCCTGGGGACACAGTAATGGTGCATGGCTATCTGGTACTGTATCCATTCCCTTAAGTTGGATGCTCAGTATGTATGCACGGGTGCTGAGCCAGAGCCAGCATTCCACCCACTACTACTACCTATAACCTGCAGGGGATTACCGGGTATGCTAGCCATAGGTGTCAGGCAATCAGATACAGGTGTGGAGTACACACTGACCTAGCCAGAATATGTCAGGAATGGTCAGGGAGACCTGAACTATCTGTGAAATAATCCTGTATGACATTGGCAGACTGAGAGGGGTTCAATGATGGTACATGATATATGTCAGCTGTATCCACCATTACATACTGTCAGTGTGATGCCCCTGCACTGGCCTAGTAATCAAGGAACCTCAATCCACACCACTACCACCAGTGAGGGACGTGCACAATGGGAGGATGACAAGTACACACATAGTAAAGTACAATTACCCTTCAGAGCACACAGAGATCACAGTCAGTCTGGGGCTGGTTTCTCCCTCTCTCTCCAGATCCCCAACAAGGCTCCCCACTGGCATGGATATACAGTTAACATCTGAGCAGAGCAGCCAAGCCAAAACATCCATCACACTCTCTGTCCAACCAGTGCTTCGTGTCCCTGCCCAAGTAGCTGACACACACACTTTGAGATTTTATTTATGAATTACACACACAGACACTCCCAGGAAATGCTAACACAGGTTTACTAGCTATAGCCCATTTTGCCCACACTTACACGTAGTTCTGACTGCCACAATCCAGCTCTTTATCAGCTACTGTAAGGCCCTTACCAAAGGGTGATGAATCCTACTGTGTGATGTACCTATTAGCCAAATGGTAAGTGTGACCAAAACCAAGGCTATTGGAGTGGGCTATACAATGTCACTAAATACATATGCAAGTACTCTAAGAGCTTACTTAGTTCTATGCAGACTATATTTAATAATAACTAATAAAGGAACACAACAATACTCAATCAATACAGTAACTACAGAGTTCAGACTCACAGGGAATAATTTAAGACAACATTGCAGGGTAGTCTTAAATAAATACAGCAAACATCTAAGGTAATAAGTTCACAGGTTCATAGGATGATACTAGGCTACTGGCCTGGAGGCCCTTATAAGCCTAGCCAATAATTTTGCCCATGTTTCTTCAAAGTCAGCACCTGTTTCCCCTGTCCAGTAGGGACACAGATGGGATACCAGGGGTGTATGTTCTGTTCCTCATCCAGTCGTCCAGGTTCATCTTAAAGAGGGCTGGAGAGGAACTCTGGTTGAGATGGAGAGGAAGTCCATTCCACAGATAGGTGAGTCTTTGGGACACAAATCTATCCTGCCAACAAGTTCTATTCATCTCACAGACCAGATTAAGGCCTTGTGTGCGGGTTGCATGAGTGGGGTTTGTCTTACGGATATGCAGTAACTGCATCAAGGCTGGGATGGAAATGGCCTTGCATGCCAGGCACAGGTCATCTCTGAGCAGTCTGCATGAGACTGAATAGAGGGACAGGGCTTTTAGCCTATCTGTATAGGATAAGTGTTTGAGGCCCTGTATTTTCCTGGTCAGGAACCTCTGTGGTCTCTTCAACTGCTTCATATGCTTATCAAGGTACATGCCAAAGGGGGCATTGTACTCAATAATGGGTCTGATAAGGGAGGAGTACTTTGAAGTTATGATCTCCTTGTTCCTGGATGACATACCTTTATTTATAAGGAGGGCCATGTAGAAAGCCTTCTGTACAACAGAGGCAATGTAGTGGTCAAAAGTCAGGTTGTTATCAACCTGGGTGCCCAAGTCCATCACGACTGATTGCATGCTCACTATGTTATTATTAATGTCATAAGTAGTGGGGATGACATTTTCCCCAAAGGGTATAATGATGCATTTCTTGGCATTCAGTTTGAGGCCATGCTTCTGGCATAAGTCCTTAGTTTGGCTAAGGCCCTCTTGGAGGATATTCACATCACTAGGGGAATTTAAGACAGTACCCAGATTGCAGTCATCTGCAAACTTGGTCAGCAATGGACCACTGGTTTTGGCTTTCACTTCAGAAAAGTATATGCCAAACAGTAGAGGCCCCTGGACTGATCCTTGGGGTACACCGCTTGTTATGAGTCTACTACAAGACGTGGCTTTCCCTACTTTGACTGAGTGGGTTCTGTCAGTGAGATAGTTAGCTACCCATCTGGTAACATATTGGCTTGTACCTAGCTGGAAGGGTTTATGTATTATGCCCAAGTGGGGAATAGTGTCAAAGGCTTTTGCTAGGTCAAGGTAGGCACTGTGCACCATCTTCCTCTCTTCCATTGCTTTGCTGACTGTTTCGAAGAAGTCAACCAAGTTTATCAGTCATGATCTCCCTTTGACAAAACCAAACTGTGTGGGGTCAAGCATTTAGAGGTTGGCAATGTCCTTGTTTATAAGGTCCATGATAACACATTCCATGGCCTTGCAGATCAGGCTACTTAGGTTGATGGGCCTATAATTTCCTGGGTCAGTGGATGTTCCACCTTTGTGTAGAGAGATGACAGTGGCTGACCTCCATTCAGCTGGGATGAAGAAGGTGTGGTTGAATAGGGTGTCTTATGGAGCTGAGAGCTCATGCATGAGTTCATGTAGGATACAGGCAGGGATGTTATCAGGTCCCATGGAGACTTTAGTTTTTGCCTTTGAGAGGGCATTAAAGACCTACTCCATAGTGATGAGGGGAGGGGGGTAGGTGTTGGGGATGTCCTGGTGTACTGATGGGGGGTGGCGGTAAAGTTTTCACTGAACCTGTCATCCAGCAGGTTGGCTATATCTATGGCATTTGTGTATGTGGTGTTACTGACCACCAGTTCAGAGCAAATTTAGGTGTTGCCTTTGAGACTGTGGACATTTGTGAAGAAGGCCTTGTGATTGTCTTTGGTGGATCAGGCCAATTTGGACTCGAAGTTAGCCTTAGAGGATTTCACCAGTGACCTTATTTGATTGTTCAGATAAAGGAGAGATTGCTTGCAACTGGAACCTGCTCCTTCTTGTCCTTGGAGAGCATTTTTTCCTTCTGTTATAGAATTTGTTTATTGCTTCTGTCCACCAGACAGGTTTAGTCTTCCTTAAGGAAGATGATTTGGTCCTGTTAGGTATTGCTCAGTCCATACAGCTATTTAGGTGCTCATATATTTTTTTTGGTGTAAGCTTGGACATTAGTGCTAGTTCCAACTGAATGAATATTGGCTGTGAGGCTGCTTATACCTGCTCTGATGAGATTGTAGTCAGCTTTGGAAATGTTTTTTGTTTGACCCTGATAAGAGGGGTTAGGGGAGGTGGTGACTTCAAAAGTGATTCCTTTATGGCTGGATCTTACCAAAAAGGATGACACTGTAAGAGTGCTACAGTGGCTACTCATGTTGGTTAGGACCTGGTACAGGATATTTTCACCTCTCAAAGGGGTGTAGATCAGGTGATCAGATACATTGCCATTGAAAAAGTTGAGGAATCTCTGGGCATTCATGTTTGGGCTAGAATAGGCCTTGCACTCTATGGTTGGGTAGTTAAGTTCACCCAGGATCAGGGTAGAGGGTTGAATCTTGATGGATTGAGGTAAGGCCAGATAGATGGAGTGGGTGTCCTGAGTCATGGTTGAGGGTCTGTAGCTAGCTATGATTTGAATATGTGTTTTGTCAGCACTTAACTGCACTTGGAGTGTCTCCTGTGTGTCATACCATTTCACCAGCCTGGAGGTGTGTATGTCTTTGATAAATATTGAAACTCCACCTCCTTTGGCATTGTAGCCCTCTGTTTGGGGTCTGAAAGTATGGTAGGATGAGTAACTTGGTATGGGTGGGGTGCTCTCCACAGCTTTGAACCAAGTTTCAGTGACTGCACAAATGCCAGCATCCTTCAGGGCAAGGAATGCTTGCAATGAGTGCAGTTTCATGCTAAGACTCCTAGCATTTAGCAACATGACCTTTAAATTTCATTTATTTGAATTTTTCATGTTGGTAATATTGTGCTTCCTAAAAAAGGAACTATGGGGGAGGCAAGAGCCTTTTCCAAAAGCCTAAAGCCCAGGGGAGACAGATGAAGGCTATCTTTGGCAAAGCATCGTGGTCTGTTAGTCATGTACTGGCTTTTGACTGAGACAGCAAGGATCTTATGTTCTTAATGTGATTGTATCTCTCACATATTGTGTTCTTAGGTGGTAGTAGTAGAGGGTTGTCTGTGTACATAAGGCATTTGCTACACTGTCTCAGGATGCCCATATCAACCAGACTAGCAGGAGAAACCACAGGAAATTGTCCATTCATGGTTATCAGAATCTGTGGAACAAAGGATAGGGATAGTAAAGTGGGTACTATCTGAGGAGAGTACCTATAAGTGTGAGTATGGCTGGATAAAATCAATACAGTAGCTGCAGGTGAGGGCCTCACTCACACAGGAGTGCTAGTAAGGGAAACATGCAACTGATATAGGATTATTAGGACCCTGGCATGAATATGGGGCACAACTGTGGATATTCAGCAACAGTCTGTGCAGTTGTCAGCTCTATCAGATGTTGTAGGCCTCCCGTACATCCAGCTGCATTTATTTGTCTGTGTACTGGTTCTGTGTCTGCATCAGAGGCCCACATACACTGTGATATGGGCCAGTATATATATATATATATATATATATATATATATATATATATATATATATATATATATATATATATATATATATATATATATATATATATAAATATTTAGGAGTAGTGTGTGACTGGCAATCAGAATATGTTTGTAAAAACAGTTGTACTCCACAGGTCGGTTGCCTTACTGGTATGTCACTCTGATTGTATTTCAAATGGGGTTGGGTTCAAATTTATCACTGATGTCTTTTTTTCCCTAAAGTTACATCCCCATAGTGCATGATATATTTACAAATACATTAACAAATCCCCAGAGTTGATTTGGTGTAGTGCTGTGTTGCTGTGACTCTAGTTCACAAAATCTTGTGTTAAAAACTTGTCAGATTTGTCTTTTTTCCATAATGTTACATGACTGTAATGCATGCTATATTCACAAAAGCATTGCTAATTGTGACAGCTGATTTGGCTTAGTGGTGTGTTGCTCTGAATCTAGTCCCTGGGGTCCAAGGTTCAAGACTTTGCAATGATGGCTTTATTCCCTAATGTTAAATGACTACAATGCATGATATATTTATAAAAATATTACTTATTCTTATAACTGATTTAGTATAGTGGTGTGTTGCTCTGACTGTAGTGGACTGGGTCCTGGGTTCAATGGGTCCTGGGTTCAAGACTTAGCAGTGATGACTTTTTCCCTAATGTTAAATGACTATAATTCATGGTATATTTACAAAAGCATTAGCAATTCTCATAGCTGATTTGGTGTAGTGGTGCATTGCTGTCACTCTAGTGCACAGGGTTTTGGGTTTGGGACATGACAGCATTAGCTATTTTGTTGCTGGGCAGAACAGTGGCTGACTCAGATAGAGTGATTAAAGCAGTTTTAAGTGGGTTTGCATGGTTTCGCATGACCCTAAGTGGTGCCAAGAGATGCGTAGCTTCCCTTAGCAGTGCTTACTCCCACTTAAACCCACACTAATTCCAAAAAAAGAAAAGAAAAAATGGGTGAAAGGAATGTAGTGAAATGGGGGAAAGCAAGGGGAAAAACATTATGAAAGGCAGCTAGGGATGTGCAGGACAGGTGTAGGAAAGGACAATACCTCTCCATTTCTTGTGCAGCAACAGCTGTGAATGATTTGGGCAATTTGGAATTTACAGCCTCACACTCCACAGGGAGGGGTGTGGGTGACATACATTTGTTGAGTAATTCAAGGGTACATTGATTAACATCAGAGTATGTGGGGCAAAATGGAGAGCTATGTATGGGACTAGATTTTTTTTTTTGTGGGGACAGATCCCCCTTTTTAAGGTGAGAGTGGGATGTTGGGGAAGGGTTGTAGGTACATTTGGGGAGCTAAGTTGGGTAGGAGAGGTTGCCTTTGTAGACAGACAAGACAGCAGACAGGGGAGATGTATGACACATGAGGGGGATAAACACCTTGGATGGGAAAGGTGGTAGGGAATTGGAGGGCCGCATGCCCCCAGATGAAACAGTGGGACTGAAGTCCCCACCCAAGGGCAATCACCACTGCCCCTTCATGGCCCCAAAGGTGGCTGTGCTGGGGGATGGATGATGGGGCCAGCCTGCCCCTTGAGGTGTGCCAGTCTGCCCTCTATCTGGTGCAGGCATACATCCAAGTCCCTCTGGATGACCCTGCACACCATACCTCTGAACTGGTGTCTGGTGACAGGGTCCTCTCCGTGCCCATACCTGGGGGGGGATGGGCCCCACCCCCTGACACGGTTGCACTTGAGGGTGGTGCAGGACCAGCGGTGGAGGCAGTCTGAGGTTGGGTCCCAGACTTGCTGGGACCCGGTGCCATGGCCGGATGAGGCAGGACAGGCTGATCCACTGGGATCTGCTTATTCAAACGTGCTATGGTGTTAAGGTTTTTCAAGGTGTTTTGGTTAAAAATGAACAAAACATTTAAACATTAGTTATAACAGCATGCATGTGTGTTCCAATTAACACAGAACAATAAAGTTGGGAAAATTCCATTGCAAACAAAACACGTGCATAAATGGAATAACAGTCATTATTGTAACAGCATGCCAGTAACATTTATGGCAACAGGCCACCAACATTGGAATTTGAAAGGGTATGTTAGTACTGAACCATTTAAATATATGAACAATAATGGAACACATGTCCTAACATTAGGGTTTGAGAACAACATACTAATAGTATATGAATAATAATTATTGATGCAGATAAGGGGTAGGGGGGAGGAAAACAGTCCATTACCAACAGTATAGGTTTATATTTGTCACAACAGTACTGCTCAATACTCTACAGGCCTGCCCTCACTTTACATTTACCAGAGGCCTGTAGCTATTGAAGCGGGTACATACCTGTTAATCCATCAATCTGGAATGCTTTGGAGCAAGCTTTGACAACTGTAGGTACATGAGTAGAGGGGACTCGTACATGTCAAGGTTACATATATGACTAACAAGGTGTACCCTGCACTGATGTTGTGTGAGCGTGCTAATGGCATACTTCTACTGGATTTATATCTGTGTGGAAGGTTATTGGCAATAGTGATCAGTAGCTATGATAGCGTGACACTTGAGAGACATGCATTGGGAAGAGTGCATAGTGTATATATCTAGCCTGTTGTCATTTGTAGGCATGGGGCTGGGCACTGGAACATTTGTACACATATTATTAGTATAGCCTTCATACAGCTAATACAAAGATTTATTTACCTGTGAGCCCTGTGGAGAAAATATCTGTTAACACTACTTGACATTTTCTACAAATACTCAGGATTACTTGTGTGTCACTATGAACACATCTTCGTACCAGTCCCTATATCCAAACCGTGGTCTATGTGTGCAAAAATTAACAAGAGACATATGTATTTCTTATCACACTGAGCTACTGGGGTACTGTTGTCTGCAGCTTGACTGATTTGTGCCTACAACTCACTTGGTCACACATTCTATCCTTGTAATATAACTGGAGTGTCACAGTGTCATGCATGATAGTGAACTGTGTATTAATACTTTGCATGTAGGTGTATACATTTACCTCCTAGTGGATGTGATTATGTGTTATCTGTACTGACCATAGCATGCTGCTGGGTTGCATACCCAACCCTTACACATTTCCACATCATATATTTGCAGTCTCCACCTATTACAGTCTCATACTTGCCTGCATCAGCATACCTGCATTCAGAAATATATGTAGCTGAAATGTAAAAGTTAACACAAGACACTACTGCAGGGAACGCACTATAATACATTACACATTACTATTAAATGTTCAGATCTTAGTGCAGAGCATATATCACTTTTCATTGTTATCTTGTTTTGCAGCTCCACATCTACAGTTTGGCATGACAGCTGTACAGAAGAGAAACCACAGTGACTTCCTGCTCTCATAGCCATATTTGCTGTGTAGCATATGTACACTTGTATTTCTTCAAGAACAGAACTAGTTAAACATATTTTGTGGTAATAACTTTATTTAGGGTGACATGACACAGTGGTTTATTACATTGTAACTTCTAAATTCAGTTATACTGCATATCCTGTAGGTGATGAATGTATGTCAGTTATTACTTTCACAGTAGCAAGCACAGTATACTTTATTAACAGATTCATTCCTACACAGTATTTCTACAGTATTGGCTTCCTTTCATCAATAGTAGCTTGTTTGCTGCCTTCATTTGTATTATACAGCACCTGGCATTAGTTATTTATATCAATGTTGGTCTAACAACACATTTATTTGGTACACTCAGAACACACTATACCTAATGGCAGTAAACAATTACATTTTCTTATTTATTAGACTATATATATATTGAAAGTTATATCTGTACTCATCACACTGTCAATGAAGCCTCTCCAGTTGTCCTACATGGACCTCCATATTATGAGCCCTTTCCTATGTAGCTGTGGGGGAAAACACACCATTATGCATACCTGTCTATCAGATATTCACACTATAATTTGATAAAGCACCAATAGATATATTTACAAACTTCTGTGGCATTCTAGTTCCAAGCATCTTAGATCCGTCCAGCCAAGAGTGCCCCCTTCCTCCATTTCAAGTCATCATAATGATGATGGACCTGCTCTCCAGTGCGGGGGATGCCGGTGGCATGGGTGAGCTCACATGCCAGACAGTCCAAGGCCTCAGACTTGTATTCTATGCCCTGGTACTGGCCCTGCAGCAGTATGTCATCATGTTTTTTTTACGAGGAGCCCAGCCATGACCCTGGAATTCATGTCCCAGCTCTGCACTCGAAAGATCGCTCCTTCACCAGCACCTGCCATAGTTCCTACAGGGATCAAACTGTAACAGGTTATGCCTGTATTCCCACCTGTGTAGTTTAAATAAGACCATATTCTCACCCTTTGTAGTCATTGGACCATTTTTAAAAATGCTGATCAAAGCTCAGCAGTGCGCATACCCACTTAGCCGAGTTGAGCAATGCTTAAAGTGGCAAATGCTGAGCAGTGCTTAGCAGTGTGCAAATCTGCTTAGCTGAGCTGAATACTGCTTAGAATGGAACTTCTTAGTGCTCAAACCAGCTAAGCAGAGTTAAGCATTGCTAAGTATTTCTCAGACAGGTTCTATTTAAACATTGCTTAGCTTGGATTAGCACTGCTTAGCAAAATTGAGCTAAGGGCAAACAAATTTGTTCATTTCAAGAAGAATAAGATTTGGATATTAATTACTCATTACTGATACATTATTATTAAGTGTATATATTTTACTTTACATGACACCCCCTATGTGCTTTCATTACATTACTTTAGGGTGTGGCTGTACTGTATCAGACACTTGTGATTAAATGGGTGTTTTCACCTCATGTAGCTACTGACACTGGCATTCTGGACCAGCTACACTACCCTTGTTAACAAATATCAATTATTACATCAATAAATAAATAAAAATAATATCAAAAGGCTTTCCAATGTAAAAGCTGAATGGCCTGACTTGGTATTTGAACTGTGCACCTACTGCACATGAAGCCATGACTCTAACCACTCAGCTGTGAAGATTTTAGCTATACATTTCTATATAGCTATTCATTACGTTTAAGCACTGCTGAGCAAAGTGCCATGCAAACCTGCTCAGCTATGCTTAAACTTTAAACACAAAGAAGTAAGAAAAATAATCCATTAATTTTACATGAAACATCGCACTTTAATTATGAAATAAGTGTCTGAGGACACTTTCTTTATTGTTTTATACGGCAACAATCCATTTATTGATTTAATGCAAACAATCACAATCCAGGGTGTGTGTTACGGATACTGTAACATACCCCCTACATGACATTACTTCATTTTCAGGTCAGCCACTCAACTGTACAGATTTTCTCACAATGTCCACATTTGTGCCCCATGTTTTTTGTCCATTTTTCATAAAATTATGTTTCTCTGGCAAATCACTGGTCAAATCAATACAGACTGCAGTTAGAAAATAATGACAGGCATTTGTGTTTCTGGTGACATACTCTTCAGAAAATCCATGCTAATGCAAAACCTGTCATTCTATCAACTTCCTAAGGTTGTAAGAGCAATATTTAAAAACTATCCCTATTTTTGGTATTTTGTCCCATTTTTACTAATTGCTTTGTCCAGACTTCTTGCTCTAGGAGGTTGAGAGGTATGTGTCCTGAGGACACTTTTTATTGTAGAGTGCCATACGGCACTTTTATAATGCAGGGGGTGTATTACAGTGTCTGTAACACACCCCCTGCATAACATTCACTTCCCATTCATCTTTTAAGTGTCCGAGGACACTTTCTTTATTGTAAAGTGCCGTACGGCACTTTCAGAATGCAAGGGCTGTGTTACAGTACCTGTCATACACCCCCTGCATAGCATTCACTTCTTAGTCATCATTTCAGTGTCTACAGACACTTTTTCTATTGTAAAGTGCCACACAACACTTTGACACTGCAGGGGGCATGTTACAGATTTGTGAGCACTACTGTAACATGTCTCCTGAACTGATTCAGTTTCCATGCACACAGCTCCATCTCAGTAGCATGCCTTCATTAATATGCAAGGCGCGCTGCCGAAAGGGAGATGCGGATATGGACACCATTCTCTCTGTGTAGGAATAACTCTATTCCTGCACGAAATTTATTAAATCCAGGGTAAATTTATAATCTCTTAAAATATGTTTTTCTAAATCCTTTACCTCATATGGGTGCCTAAAACAAAATCTGATGCTAAATCTTGTCCACAAGCTCATGCATTTTGTAAAGTTTTGTACATATTTTCCAAGTTATTTAGTTTCAATATAAGTATAGAAGGAACCCTTCTTGACTCCCTGATCTGTGTTCCCTGAGGTCAGCTGAAGACTAAAGGTATCATTTAATTGTTGTTAACTTGTGGAATCTGTGATTTTTTTTTTGCTTTATTATAACATCTACTACCAATGGAGTAATGATTTTTCAGTGTTTATGTTAGAAACTAAGTGGATGAATGACCTGGGTAAGTGTTACATACCAGTTGAACTGATGTTTTCAAACGAGTGATTTTGGTGAACTGGAGTAATGTGATGACACTGTTTACAAGTATCCAAAGTCCTGTTGAAATTTTGACAGGAATACACTATTATTACAAGTGCCATGGTTTAAGGGTAGCAATGGGTCTAGAGGTATCGGCAGATGAAATGTTTGGGCTTGCTATTTGATGCTATAATTTTAGTTGCAGGACTGATGTGTATTTGGGTGAAGGAAGCTATAATACAAGTTGTAATGACTGTTTCTGTGCAATAAAATTAAATCAATGTAACCATTACTATTATTTTTTTTTATCCTGGCACATTCAAGCCAGATGCTTTAGGTAGGCAATGGGAATCAGGGTTGTTTGTGGATGAAATTTTGCCCTGCTGTTTGGTTTTGTAATTAAGTCTTCATCATATTTGTAATTTGGATAAAGTAAGATGGAACAAATGCTACTTTTTATGTGAAATAAGACATAATATAACCATTGTTTTGTTTATTTTAACCTGGCAGGGTCAAGCCAGACACTGCGGGTAGTAATGGATATCGGGCTGTCTGTACATGAAATAATTGACCTTGTTGTTTGCTGCTGTAATTCTAACTTTTCAGGGGCTAATGTGTATTTGGGTGAAGTAAACTGGAATACAAGCTCTGATTACTGGTCCTGTGAAACAAAAATATCGTAATGAAATTATTTTTTTTTTTGTCCTGGCAATGTTAGATCATATACTCTGGGTAGGCAGTGGTTATTGAAGCTGTCTGCATTATTTGTTGTTGTAATTCTGACTTTGCAGGACTAAAGTGTATTTGAATGATGTATACTGGAATACAAGCTGTCACTACTGTTTATATGAAGAAATACAATACGTGTAGCCGTTATTTGCTTTTTTTTTGACACATCAAGTTCAAAACAGTTATTTTAGGTAGGCCGTGGACATGGGGGCTGTTTGCATATGAAATTATTGGCCTGCTGTTTTGCTGTTGTAAATTTGGCTTTGCAAGATTAAGGTATATTTGAGTGAAGTAGGATGGAATACAAACTGTGGCTACTGTTTGTGTGAAGAAATGCATAATGTAATAATTGTTTTGTTTTTATTTATTTTTTTGTTTGTTTGTTTGTTTTAATGTGGAAGTGTCAATCCAGTTACAGTGGTTAGTTATGGATTTGACAGCTGTCTATGAATGAAATGATTGCTCCCACTGCTTGTTGCTGTAATTCTTGCTTTGCAATACTATTATGTGTTTGGTAAAGCAAGTTGGAATACAGGCTGTGGCTACTATTTATGTGAAGAATACATAAATATAACCACTACTTTCATTTTTTTAACCTGAAAGTATCAAATCAGTTATTTTGTGTAAGCCATAGGTATGGGGGCTGTTTGTAGATGAAATGATTGGCCCTGCTGTTTTGCTGTTGTAATTCTGGCTTTCCAAGACCAAGTTGTATTTGGGTGAAATAGACCATGACTACTGTTTTTGTGAAAAAAGTACATTAATGCAATCATTATTATTTATTTATTTATTTATTTTACTTTTTAACCTGGTAGGGTCAAACCAAATTTCTGTGTGAAGTCTGCATGTCCTCCCCACGGTCAAGTGGCATTCCGAAAGATATGTGTGAATGGGCGTGCCTTCGTTGAAGTTTGGGCATCAAGTTGGCAACTCGGCACCATAAAAATCTACTGCCAATCATTAGTGGACTGGAGTTCTGCTGTGGCAACCCCTACCCAGGAAAAACTGAAAGACAAACAAAAACAAGGGTTAAACCAAATATTGTGGCTAGGCAATGAATATGTGTGCTGTCTGTGGATGAAATGACTGACCCCTGCTGTTTGCTGTTGTAAGTCTGTCTTTGAAAGAGTAATATGCATTTTGGAGAAACAAGCTAGAATGCAAGCCGTTACTGTTGTTTCTGTGCAACAAAAGAATATTAACCTCACTATTATTATTTTTAATCCTTTCAGAGTCAAAACACATACTTTAGGTTGACCAAGGGTATGTGGACTGTTTATGGGTGAAATGATTAGCCATGATGTTTTGTTCTTGTAATTCAGCTTTGTGGGACTAAGGTGTATTTGAATAAAACAGTGTGGAATACAAATTGTAACTGCTGTTTATTTGAAAATAAAATATTAATCAATCATTATTATTTTTTGTTTTGAGTTGGCAGGGTCAAGCCAGATACTTTAGGTAGGCAATGCGGATAGGGGCTCTCTGTTGATAAAATGACTTGCCCTGCTGTTTTGTGTTGTAATTTTAACTTTGCATTATTACAGTATATTTGGGTGAAGCAATCTGGAAAACAAATTGCAAATATGTTTTCTGTGAAACAAAATTACATTACTATAATAATGATTTGTTTTTTAACTTGCAAGGGCCAAACCAAATACTTTTGATAGCAATGGGTATGGGGTCTCCTTGTGACTATAAACCGTACAAACATAATTTTTTTGTGTATAATGCAATGAAAGCTCATGGTGGTGTTTTCTGCACAAATTAAATGTAATCTTTAGTAATTCATCAAAAAGTCTGTACCTCTGGTTTATATTTGATACTCTATTATATTAAATCAAATTTTAGGTTACATTCATCTATGATATGCTGCAATGGTTACATATCTGTTTTCATACATTGTATGTAACTGCACTGAGCATTTGTTTTTTTGGATTTTTTTTTTCAAAACACGTAGTTCCTTAACTTGCCGTTTTGTTTTTAATTAACCAAACCTCGATGTTTTTGCAGTATTATTTACTACAAAAATTGCTTGCATTTATTAGGGTACTTGCTGTGGTAATATCTCCTTCAATGGCACTCTTTGCTAGGTTATCATAATGCATATGCAAACCATGACACTTTGAAAGGGGAATGTGACTTTCAATGGGTAACCAAACATCTCGCATAGGCATGACTTGAAACTGCTGGGTACTGTCAGTAAATTTGCTGTGTGTGCTGGATAGGCATTAGCTACTGCCACTCCCACAGTGATGAAAAACTGAACGTGTATTGCAGTCTTTACACGTGCTGTCAGAGCCCCTTAAGGTGATCTTTCCACAACCCTCCCATGTTCAGTGTTCCACTCCCCCTGCTGGTCTACTTTCTAGACTATGCCCCCCATGCAAATTCCTGGATCTGCCACTGCTTTCTGTTGTTGTCTTGTAACCTGACAGAGATTTTTTTTGTGTTAACTGATGAGTCCCTTTCCATCATCTGCTAGAGTCTGCCTGACATCTTGTTCTTTGCCATAGTGACTACTCTCTTAGCTCGTTTACTATCCAAACAGTATTTGTTCTTAGCCTAGCCTATCTTTTCAGTGCCACACTTCTACATACACTTTTTTGTTTTAATAACTGCCTGGATCTCTGCATTTTCCCACCAGCTTTTATTATGTAACTTATTTTCATAACAGGCTCAACAACATATCTGTTGCAACATTTTAACATATGCTGATTTGAGATGCTGCCATTCTTTTTCAGCTTCTCCAATTTCCTCTTCTTCCTGAGGTGGTATAACCCTAAGTATTTCCTTGAACATTTGTGCTTTTACCTCTGCCACCTTCCAGGTCTTCATCATAGTCTCTGTTATCCATACAGCCTTCTTAGACCACTTCTTGCAGCTGATTGTGACCCCATGGTTTCATGCTGAGAGCCAACTGTTTCATTGGACATGACGTTGCAAGATTTTACCCCAATTCTCTTTCCTTACTACAAGAAAGTCTATTATGCAGTAAATTTCTCAAAACTCATTAATTCATCCGTAGTGTTGATCCAGTGTGTATCCATAGAAACAGCCTAGTTATGCCTCATGGTGTCTAATATAAAGGATTATGACTGGGCTGCAGATCATAACAAATCTGTTATGTGTTCAAGAAATGAATGTCAATAAGCGAATATCAGCAACCCCATTTTAATTGTATGTAACATGATGCTTCTGAGTCCATTGTGCATTAGATTCCTTTAGTTAAACTTGACAACAAAGATATATTGCCACCGCTTTCCAAAGTGTCCTCGGGCAAAGCTGAATGAAGTAGTAATTCCAAGTAGAAAACCTCAGGACACACCACGAGAAATGAGAGTTTCTTCTTTTTATTCAAAACAGCAAAACAGAAGGATATTCAGATCACTTTAAACAATAGATACATTCAAGTTTAAATAGTAAGCTGCAACCAATAAAAATACAAATCCAATTGACAACTTGACAGTTTCAATTAAAACCTATCAATTAATTAAATGAGTCCGCAGTTAACTTTGTTAGCATAGTGCACCCATTCACTGTTGTAAATCTGCTCTACAGCGAATAAATGAAACCAAGCATTGCAATGCTTATGTTAAATAAACATTCTCAACAAGCTTTCACATTTGAGACTCACTTCTTGTTGTATTTTTTGTACTTTTGCTGGTGAACCTTTATGTCATACTGCTAACAATCACCCGTTAAAACCTAAGACCAGAAAAGTTAATCTGTCTGTTTTAACTGCATGAAAACTAGCATATCAATCTCTCTATACTTATGCACATATGCGCTTAATCTATTATTAAAACCTAGATATGCTCTCCATTCCCATTAATAAAACTAAAAATTAAATAAAAGGTCCATTAAATCTAACTAGCCATTTCTAGAATTTAATATAAGGCTACATTTAGTAAGTAAGAACTGATCCCATGTCAACGAGCCAAACTAAGACACGTACAATCCCAAATACAATGAGGGTAAATAGTCTCATTGCCTAGCAACCAATCTGGATAAATCAACCTGTTTTTAGACACATGAAACTTCCGTGTTGATCTACCTAAGTGCTCCTTATATAAACAGTCACTAAGTATTAAAACTTAAATGTTATTCTTCGCTTAAACTAGATTAAACCCAATGTATCTATGGGTCTGAGACTATTGTAGAGCCTGCTCATTATTAATATATTCAAATAAAATAAATCTTGTGATGCTGTTTCCTGCTATGGAGCAGCATAGTAAATACCTAGTTGATAAATAACGCTGAAGAATTTCTCATATACCTAATGTGCATGAGCACTTCAACTATATTGCGTACAAGATAAAACAGGCTAGCCTACCTATTAATGGACTCTGAAATCACAGTGCCATAAGTTATTTAATTGTGATTTCCAAACCCACTTCTAACTAAGCTGAAGTTGATAGGAGTCTCTACGTGAACTCTTTAAGAGGGTAGATACATTTATCTTTCTATAACTTAGTACTGTTCTTTCAGAAATCTAGATCTAACTCTAATCAACCTTGTAATTATGCAAATGACTCTAATTTAATAGAAGATAGTTGACCAAATCTGTGTATTCACTGACAAGAGATTATTATAATTGGAACATAAGGAAATGTCACTATGCAGAAGCTGATTGTATTAGCAGTTTTAATCTGAGAAATATTACTTTAATATAGGTTTCAATGAAATGTAATTGTTAATACCTGGATCTCTGTGAGCTCCTGTCTTAAAGATCCAGTTCAGTTCCAGTTTAGCTAAATGATTGGTATTGTCACCCATTCTGCTTTTTTTCTCTAGAACTTGCAAAACCCTGAACCTGAACTCATGGGTAGCATGTTGCATGATATGTCTGGCAAGAGCGTTTGTATCTTTCTCTCTGAGTCTTCTAGTGGTGGTGCCAACTAAATTACTTATTTCTTCTTCAACTGTTAAAATATTCCAATGCTTGACTACGATATTCCTAATCTGTTGGAATATTTCATAACATAGGCTTTTCTGTTATTCTCATAACCTACTTGTGTATGTGTTGTTCTTAGATGAAGACTGTTGGTACTGAAGTTCCTTGTCACATTTATTCCCTTTTGTTGAGTATTGTTGTCTCTAAAATTAAACTTATTCACATCTATTTCCCTGTTTACAATTCTTTTCGAGGGAATAATTTTGTCTCTAATTTCTCTCACTAGCTTCATGTTGTAACCTCTAGTGAAGAAAATATTCTCCATATTATCAGCTTCGTCCATTAACACAAAAGGGTCCTGAACGATCCTACTCAATCTAGTAAACTGTCCTTTTACTATTCCTGCAAATACATGCCTGGGGTGCATACTACTGTATTCCAGTATACTATTTCTCCAGCAATCCTTCCTATGTAGTTTGGTTGTGATGTTGCCTATTGGGTTAAAGTAAAGATTCACATCTAGGAAGTTAATATTTGACTCAGAATACTCTAAGGTGAATCTTAGGAAGTCAGTGGTGGACTCCAGATATTTTACAAAATCTTTCAAGTCTTCTATTGTTCCTGTCCAGAACAATATAACATCGTCCACAAATCTTCTATAGAAACTGATCTTCCTCATCCAAGCACTGTTAAATAGAAACTTAGTTTCCCAAACATGTAACACCAAGTTTGCATAGGAATTTGCACATGGGGTGCCCATGGCAACACCCCATGTTTGTAAATAGTACCTCTGATTGAAAAGGAATACATTATTGTTCAATACCATTTCTAATAGCTGACCTATCAAAATCTGTCTGTCAGTAGAGTAGCCACTATCTGTCACCATAATCTCTCTTATTGCTTGCATACCGTATTCATTAGGTATGCAAGTAAATAGATTACAGACATCCAAGGTAACTAATACCCAGGAATCAGGTTCTGAATCAATTGTTTTAAATAGTTCAATATCCCTTAGTAAATGTTGAGTATCTTTAAGAATGGTAGCAACTTTGTCTACAATGGGTCTTAACATTTTTTCTATAAAAATCGAAATATTATAGGTCGCCCATTGTCTTCCTGCCACTATTGGTCGCATAGGTATAGGTCTAATCCCTGTGTGTATTTTGGGTAGACCTTTCAATGCTGGTATTAGAGGTTCTTCAATATGCAGATACTCATACATTTCCAGGCTAACCTGGCGACACATAAGTAGATCATACAAATTAGTTCTAATGTCATTTATAATATTCTTTACTTGCCTTAACTCTAGTTCTTTATAAGTGCCTTCAGAAAGGGAATTCTCAATGTTACTGATGTATTCAGTTCTGTCTAGTAATACAACCCCCCCTCCCTTGTCAGCTGCTGTTACAATAACACTCGGGTGGTTACTCAGGTTTTGCAATGAATTAAATTCTAATTTGTCTAAATTACAAAACTTGTTAATGACATGTTTGGAAGAATAAAATGCATATAAATCAGCTTCACAAGATTTCACAAAGCACTCAACCATATGTGGAAATGGTGGGCTGAAAGTACTGTTACGTTTGAATCTATTTTTCAAATTATTTTCAGGCACAACAACTGTTTGTTTAGAGTCTCTAAAGAATAATTTTAAGGCTATTTTCCTGGCAAACAGTCTTAAATCAAGAAAGGTCTCAGTCTGTACACTTGATTGAGAGGGAATATAACTTAACCCTCGATTCAAAAGGGAACAGTCAGATTCTGATAAATCAAGATTAGACAAATTAAAAACCAGATCAGTCAGTATATATGTTTTTTTCTGTCCTGTGAATTCTTCCTTTTCCTGGGGCCTCTGCTTGCAGACCTTCCTCTGGGACGCCATTCTGTCCTGATGGGAAAAGGAGCTTCAGGTAGCTTGTTAAAGGGGACATTGGTACGTCTAATTGTTCCAGTTCTCTCTGGTTCTTCGGCCGGAAGAAGCGCTAGCTGGTTAGGAGGCGGGGTATTGATGTCCAAAGTTTCCCCATTAGTTTGTCTCACTCCTGCGCTAACTTCAGCTGAGTTAGGTGTGGGTGCTGGAAAAGACGCCGAATTTTTCACTTTTCTGGTCTTAGGTTTTAACAGGTGATTGTTAGCAGTATGACACAAAGGTTCACCAGCAAAAGTACAAAAAATACAACAAGAAGTGAGTCTCAAATGTGAAAGCTTGTTGAGAATGTTTACTCAACATCAGCATTGCAATGCTTGGTTTCATTTATTCGCTGTAGAGCAGATTTACAACAGTGAATGGGTGCACTATGCTTTACCGAACAAAGTTAACTGCAGACTTATCTAATTAATTGATAGGTTTTAATTGAAACTGTCAAGTTGTCAATTGGATTTGTATTTTTATTGGTTGCAGCTTACTATTTAAACTTGAATGTATCTATTGTTTAAAGTGATCTGAAGAAGCGTGCGTTCCAGCACGCGAAAGCGCTTATCCTTCTGTTTCTATTTCGTATTATGCTGTTTTGAATAAAAAGAAGAAACTCTCATTTCTCGTGGTGTGTCCTGAGGTTTTCTACTTGGATTTAGTTAAACTTGACAGAATAAGGGAATATTGCCCTACTGGTGGACAAAGATTGAATGCTCATGCTTCAAATGTCCGATATTCAACTCATCAATGATTGGACTCCCTCCATAGAAGTCATTGTTGGGGAATTGTGCCAAGAGTGATGTCTTTTTGGGGGTCCTCATTAACTCATTGAAGGACTGGATCATCAAATAGCATTTTGAAAGGCATTTTATCAAACATGCTTTTTGTCAAACTATTTTGCCTAGATTGTATTAAGGTCAGGATTAGGAAATGTGCCCTTTCCCCACTGTAGTGCAGTCTTGGAGTTGATATATATAATTAGCAGGGGGTGTGGTGGGTTAGATGAATGTCATTTCCCATGAAATGCCATCTGATGATCTGATCCTTCAATGAAGTAATATAGACCCCTTGCTGGGGGGAATTTCCCTCTTCTTCAAGTTGGTGCAATTGTGAAGTTGGTATATATAAATTTGGCAGGCTGTGTGTATTTTTTGGCAGTTTTTTTTAAGCAAATGTAGTTTGCAGATGCCAGTCCTCAATGTGTTCACTTTTGTCCATTCATACTGGAAACAGTAGGGAATTACTTCACTTTACAAATTTAAGCAGAAAAGAAAATCTTTCCATCATATCATATATTCTGTCTGTCTGATTGTAACATGTTTTAAACTCACATACGTACACACACACACACACACACACACACACACACACACACACACACACACACACACACACACACACAAATATGCATGCATTCAAATACTCAGATATACACAAACTTGTCTTATGACAAACCACAGTAATGGAGGCCATAAATGAATGTAAGGAAAAGGCTAAGGTTTCACCATAATGTTAAATCATTTGGTGGGTATATTTCTATGTACTGTTAAGACTTCATTCATTTTTAATGGCGTGCCTACACCTAGAAAGCTTTTTGTCTTGAAGTTTTGCAAACAGTTTTGTGTTTTTTTTTTACCTTCAAAAAAACATACTGCTTCATAGCATTAAGTGTTCTTTTTGGAGCATGAGTACAGAAACAAACAACAAATTATTTGACTTTTATTGACAAGCTGAAATGACCCTTTGTCATGTTTAACTACGGCTAAACAAAACAAGTCAGTCTTCATTGTCAAACATATGTCTAGAGTATATCAATAAGAATGACGTGATTAATTAAATGGTTGGAGAAAAGACAGAACGGAAAGTTGCATCACCTCATTCATTACTGGAACTGATTTAAGAACTCTAGGCAGTTCTCTGTAGACTGAAGGGGAGAATAATAATGACTGTGCATAGCTATGCACTGAGAATTTAATTTTATTTTAAGATTGCAGTATATGAATTTCTGCTTCAGTGAGAGGTTATAGACAGATGTCATGTATTTAAGCCTGCTT